>NC_135953.1:82070354-82180995 GCF_053455715.1 Rhinoraja longicauda | reverse complement strand
TTAAATTGGCTTCAGGCTTTTTTAAGAGCCGCACTCACCCACTCCATCCACACCCCCTCAACCCCACTTATCATCCCCCACACAACCCACCTCAACCCCCTTATCCTCCCCTCAGCCCCCTTATTCCCTCTCTTCCATCCCCCATTCGCCCAATTCATCCTCCCTGAACCCCCTTTAAATCTCCCCCAAACCTCGACAGCATTGGTCTAACACCCTCCCCTTACTCAGCCACCCCATCCCCTCACTCACGCACTCCATTCCCACCTCAAACCCCCCCCCCCCACCTACCTTAAAACTCCCCCAAACCGTTCCTGCATTAACTGAAATTGTGTTTAGGATTTTTCTTCAGAGCCCCACTCACGCACTCCATTCCCCCCTTAATCCCCCTTAAAACTCCCCCAAACCTGTGCTGCATTAACTTAAATTGGTTTCAGGTTGGGGTTTTTTACGAGCCCCACTCACCCACTCCATCCACACCCCCTCAACTCCTTATCACCCCCCCCCACAACCCACCCCCTTATCCTCTTCTCACCCACTCCCAGCCCCATTATCCCCCCCTCTCTTCCACCCTCCATTCACCCAATTCATCCCCCCTGAACCCCCTTTGAAACGCCCCCAAACCTCTACTGCATTGGTCTAACATTCAGCCACTCCATCCCCCCGCGTTCCCGGGTGGGGGCAGGGGAGGGGCAAGTAGGGGTGGCTAGGGGGGATGGAGTGGGTTAGTATGGGGAGGAGTAGGGGGAGGAGGGGGGATTGAGTGGGGGGTTGAGGGTGCTAAAATACAAGAGAGGCTTTGGGTCTAGGCCTCACTCAATCATACCCTCTCCCCTTCCCTGCCCCCCCCCCCTACGAGTAATGGGCCCAACGGGTCCACTTGGTCTAGTATCCCTATAAAGTTAACCTATATATGTACCTGTCTAAATGTCTCTTAAATGTTGCAGTAGTACCTGCCTCAATTACCTCCTCCGGCAGCTCGTTTCATACACCCACCACCCTTTGTGTTAAAAAGTTACCCCTCAGGTTCCTGTTAAATACCCTTGTTAAATACCCTATCCTGTTAAATATCTCGTTGTACCTCTGTACAATAACAATACAGATATATTGTATTGTATTGTATTGTATGTCCTCTGGTTCTCCATTCCCCGAATCTGGGTAAAAGACTATGCATTTACCTAATCTATTCCTCTCATGATTTTGTACACTCCAGTGCATTTAACAAATAATCCTTCTTGGCACTTGAACTTGTTTATTTGGATACAGCTTTCCTCCATAAGAGTGATGTACTATGGAGGAAAGTGAAAAGGAAAGGAAAGAAAAGGGATCAGTTTAATCGCATCCAAAAGAAAAGAGCACACAGGAATTTCAGGTTAAATGTTTGTGCTCAAATCTCTGGGGTAAAGCCTGAGCCCACCACCTCCTGACTGAGAGGTCACTGCACTTAGACTGGAGCTACAGTTTGTACGTGTATCTTGTGCACAATCATAAATCTATAATAAACCATAGAATCTATAATACAATCTATAATAAACCATAGAAGAGATATCTACAGTGATACTCTGCCATTGGTTGGTGTATCTTCCCTTGTGTTTCTCTGACCTCCTCAGGCCCAGTGCCTTCAAAAGCCTCCCTCCCAATTAAATGAACAAGGCTGTTCTCACATAAAGCTAATGGGACCTTCTGGGAGGCTCGACTATCTGTTGCGGTTCTGTTGCCCTCCAATTAGGTGCCATTTTTTAGTTTAATTGGAAGAACGGCATGGATAACAACAGGGTAAGCTGTCAGTTTGAAATTCAGGCGGTGTCAAGCCCTTCGATATAAATTACATACGTCCATCATCTATTTCAGTCCTTTCTTGAAATTTCACAGTCATTTTGTGTCATTATGTTTTGTTCTCTGCAATGTTATGAAGCATCTTTGAAATTTTCCACTTAATCCTCTGATTTGGAAATCATTTACAGTACCTGGACTATAATGTATTGAAGTATTCTTCATTTATGTAACCATAAAATCGCTGAATAATTTTAATAGTTATTCACACATTTGGTTTATACTGAATTATCTAAAAGTGCTTCACACAATGAATGACATTTTTCAATTTACCGTATAAATGATTACCAAGGAACATCCAAAATAAATTGTGACATTTCACAATTTGTTCAAAGTTGATTGATTTTGATGTCCGGAAATTCAGAAGCTTTGTAAGTCAGATGCAGTGACCTGCACACGCTCTTGCTGAAGCCCTGCAATTTCTGGGCAAATTGCTTTTCTCAAGCATCCCATCTGCTATTACCTACCAATCCTGGTCAATAAATCTAACTTCCCAGAGTGGCCAATGAAGTATTATTGCATAATTATTTCTTACCTTATCAAATCCACTGCTTAATAATTTAAATATTCAATATGGAAGAAGCTTTGGTGCTTGTTTTTTTTTGCACAAATACTGTGGTTAGAGTCATAGAGTAATAGAGTGATACAGTGTGGAAACAGTCCCTTCGGCCCAACTTGCCCACACCAGCCGACAATCTCCCAGCTGCACTAGTCCACCTGTCTGCGCTTGGTCCATATCCCTCCAAACCTGTCCTATCCATGTACATGTCTAACTGTTTCATAAACGATGGGATAGTCCCAGCCTCAACTATCTCATTTGGCAGCTTGTCCATACACCCACCAACTTTTGTGTGAAAAAGTTACCCCTCGGATTCCTATAAATCTTTTCCCCTTCAACTTGAACCTATGTCCTCTCGTCCTCGATTCCTCTACTCTGGGCAAGAGACTCTGTGCATCTACCTGATCTATTCCTCTCTTGATTTTGTACACCTCTATAAAATCACCCCTCATCCTCCTGCGCTCCAACGAATAGAGATCCAGCCCATTCAACCTCTCCCTATAGCTCACACCCTCTAATCCTGGCAACATCCTCGTAAATCTTTTCTGAACCCTTTCAATTTTGACAATATCTTTCCAGAACTGGTGAGAGGAATATTTACAATATTCTGAATGCAGTCTCACCAACATCTGAAAATAACAGCAACATGACCTCCCAACTCTATACTCAATACTCTGATTGATGAAGTCCAATGTGCTGAAAGCTTTTTTGACCACCTTATCTACCTACGACTCGGCTTCAAGGAACCATACATCTGCACTCCTAGATCCTTCTGCTCTACAACACAACCCATTCACTGTGTAGGTCCTGCCCTTGTCCGACGTCCCAAATGCAACACCTCACACATCTCTGTATCTTCTTCTTTCATATATCAAATACATCAATCAAAAGTGGCAATTGGTGCTTCAGAGTACCGTAGTCGACGCTTTGCTGGAAGTTTTGCCAGTTCCATTGAACTACCCAGGGTGGACGACGACGATGTAAAGCAGCTCCCATCCCATCTCTGTATCAAATTCCATCAACCATTCCACAGCCCACCTGGCCAATCGATCCAGATCCTGCTGCAATCTTTCACAAGCGTCTTCACTATCTGCAAAATCACTCACTTTTGTATCATCAGCAAACTTGCTAATCTTGCCCTGTATGTTCTCATCCAAATCATTGATGTAGATGACAACA
The DNA here is from genome assembly GCF_053455715.1 of Rhinoraja longicauda. Taxonomy (NCBI): domain Eukaryota; kingdom Metazoa; phylum Chordata; class Chondrichthyes; order Rajiformes; family Arhynchobatidae; genus Rhinoraja; species Rhinoraja longicauda. The sequence goes on along the minus strand of NC_135953.1, from coordinate 82,177,427 downwards.
GGAACCGGCCCAGCACCGAACCCTGAGGAGCACCACTAGTCACAGGCCTCCAGTTCGAGAAGCAACCTTCCACCATCACCCTCTGCTTCCTTCCATGGAGCCAATTCGCTATCCATTCAACTATCTCTCCTTGGATCCCATGCGATCTTAGCTTCTAGAGCAATATACAATGCGGAACCTTGTCGAACGCCTTACTGAAATCTGATTGAGATTTGTGAGACACGACCTCCCACGTACAAAACCATGCTGATAATGCCTAATCAGCCCTTGCTCATCCAAATGCCTGTATAACCTATCCCTCAGAATACTCTCTGGTAACTTTCCAACTACAATTGTTAAGCTCACCAGCCTATAGTCCCCTGTGGTTATTAATTTATTGATTTTTTTGTTTATTATATGCGGCTGCCAGTAAGAATTTTGTTATTCCACTGTTGGTACTAATGACAATTAAACACTCTTGACGTTTGAATTATGAAATCAGTATTAATCATGTGCATCACAAATTCTTAGTTTTCCATTAGGGCTGTTGTTGAATCTTAATTTCACCAAGCTTGGACTGTCAGGGAATTACAATTATTTTAATTGGTGAACATTAATAATGGTCATAGTCCCTCTTCGGAGAAATTAACAAAGGGTGATCCATACTGCAACATTGGTATCAGATAGCTGAGCAAGTAAACGTGATTCACTGGAGTTTAGAAGGATGAGAGGGAATCTTATAGAAACATATAAAATTATAAAAAGACTGGACAAGCTAGATACTGGAAAAAAAATCCAAATGTTGGGCGAGTCCAGAACCAGGGGCCACAGTCTTAGAATAAAGGGGAGGCCATTTAAAACTGAGGTGAGAAAAATCTTTTTCACCCAGAGAGTTGTGAATTTGTGGAATTCTCTGCCACAGAGCGCAGTGGAGGCCAAATCACTGGATGGATTTAAAAGAGAGTTAGATAAAGCTCTAGGGGCTAGTGGAATCAAGGGATATGGGGCCTTTTTATTAGAGAATGTTTCTTGTTAGAAAAGAGGATATGGGGCCTTTTTATTAGAGAATGTTTCTTGTTAGAAAAGAGAACCTGGCTTACTACTCAGTATAATATTTAGCTCAGTATTGCAGAAAGTATTTTTGTTTTTTTAAATAGATTTTAATTAACTGGTAGATACTTAATGAAACACTGCAAACAAACTCTTGTATCTTCAACATTATTTAAACAGAAAAGTGATCATGATTGGACCAACAGCAGTAGGCATTAGACTTAGCTTGGCACCTTTTGTACCTGCATAATTTCTAAGCAGATTTCCCATAAATATTATTCTTTGCTTGTGAATATAAAATATTGAAGCACGGTAGCGCAGCGGTAGAGTTGCTGCTTTACAGCGAATGCAGCGCCGGAGACTCAGGTTCGATCCTGACTACGGGTGCTGCACTGTAAGGAGTTTGTACGTTCTCCCCGTGACCTGCGTGGGTTTTCTCCGAGATCTTCGGTTTCCTCCCACACTCCAAAGACGTACAGGTATGTAGGTTAATTGGCTGGGTAAATGTAAAAATTGTCCCTAGTGGGTGTAGGATAGTGTTAATGTACGGGGATCGCTGGGCGGCACGGACTTGGAGGGCCGAAAAGGCCTGTTTCCGGCTGTATATATATGATATGATAAGGCAGGCACGGGTTATTGATTGGGGACGATCAGCCATGATCACAATGAATGGTGGTGCTGGCTCGAAGGGTCGAATGGCCTCCTCCTGCACCTATTTTCTATGTTTCTATGTTTCTATGTTTCTATGTCTATGAAGAGAAGTGTTTCACGTCCACGTCAAGTCGAGTGAAATCAAGTTTATTGCCATGTGCATAAGTACAGTATGTACAGCCACAATGATTAGGCAAGTTAAAAACTGAGAGCTTGGATATAGGGACAGGGAAGACCAACATTTTGTTTTGGAAATAAATTTCATGAGAGGTTTGTGATGAAAGCCATTTTTTGTCCAAATCTAAATTAGGAAATGAGGCACAGAAGGGGTTTTGGCAACGGTGAGTAAGCTCATTTTAACACTCAACAGACCTGCTGAAGAGAAGTAGGATTAACATTTCATATTGTTGTACAGGGGCGAAGAAATTTAATAACATAATGAGAGCAAGCAAGTTATGAAATGTAATCAACAATTTAAAAACTCCAATTTCTCAAAAATTATCATTGTTGTGTTCAAAGACTTCTGTAGGGGACAACTGATTCACACCTCAACGACTTCAGGGACTGTCTACATGTTCCAAATTAACCATTCCTTGTTATTTTACAAGGGGCTGCAGAAAGTGGTGGACTCTGTCTGGTCCATCACAGCACAACTTTCTTACCATCAAAACCATTTACATGAGGCACTGCCTCCAAAAGGCAGCAACTATCATCAAGGATTCTCACCATCCAGGCCATGCCCTCTTCTTTCTGCTTTGTTCTCAAAATCTCTGTAAAGCGTCTTTGAGTATATGAAAAGCGCTATATAAATAAAATGTATTATTATTATTATTATTATCATCGGGCAGGAGGTACAGAAGCGTTACATCCCAAACCACCACGTTCAGGAACAGATTTTTCCTACAACAATCAGATTCTTGAACCAACCTACAAGACCCTAATCCTACCAACAGACCACCTCCTGCACTACAATTGTGCTTTTGCACTAATGTCATTTTATTACACAGTCTTTCGCTTTTCACTGTCTTGTAGAATATATGTATCCTTTGCGTATAATTTATTCTTGTGCTGTCCGAGTCTATGTGCATGTGATGCTGCTACACGAAAGATTTTCATTGTACCTTACCTCATCGTACTTGTGCATCTGACAATAAACCCGACATCACTTGATTTGACTTGAAACCACTGTAGGAAATCACAGCACTCCTCACTTTCACTTGCTCTGCCAGCCGACACCTGTGTGTTCAGTATATCTCTGCCAAAACCCCTATCCACTCTTTTTTTTGTACTGATAAAATAGTAGATAAGTTATCAGGCAGAAGCAAGTCACAAAAGTAGGACTATTCTATCTCAAGTCTCTTGACCATTCAATCTCCTATCATCTTTGAAGAGAAGGATACTTATTTGGTAGTGGGACCCCAGGGGAGAAAGTCAGTGACAGTGCTTGGAGGAAATGTAGGTGTCACGTTGAGGATCAGGGTGACTTTTTGCAAGTTGTTACCACCAGACGTTGTGAGTCAGGGTGGCATGGTGGTGCAGCGGTGAAGTTGCAGCCCTCCAGGCCAGAGTCCTGGGTTCGATCCTGACTATCTGACTATGAGTGTTGTCTGCATGGAGTTTGTACATTCTCCATGTGACCTGCATGGGTTTTCCCCAGGTGCTCCGGCTTGCTCCCACACTCCAGAGACAGTTTATAGGTTAATTGGCTTCGGTAAAATTGTAATTTATCCCTAGTGCGTAGGATAGTCCTAGTGTATAGGCGGATTGCTGGTCGGTGCGGACTCAGTGAATTGAAGGGCCTATTTCCGTGCTGTATCTCTAAACTAAACAAACTAAACATGTTTAATGGAGTATAGATTCCTTGTGTTATTCCAACATATGTTGATTAATTGTATGAAAGATACAGAATGGAAACAGGCCGACGGCCCTCCATGTCCACACCAACCATCTAAGGGCCTGTTTCCGCGCTGTATCTCTAACTAAACTAAACCCATGCATACTAGTTCTATATTATCGACTTTCGCATCCACTGTCTATATCCTCGAGGCAATTTACAGGGGCCAATTAACCTACAAACGTGCTCATCTTTGGGATGTGGGAGGAAACCGGAGGACCTGCACAAGACCCATACGTCCACAGGGACAACATGCAAGCTCCACACAAACAGCATCCAAGATCACGATTGAACCTGGGTCTCTGGTGCTCCGAAGCAGCAGCTCTATCAGCTGCACCATTGTGTTGCCCACTGTGGAGGTGGATGTAGTATAGACCCCTGTGTTGTTCCAGCACATGTTTAATGAAGGAAGGATCCCAACCCGAAACATCACTTATCCATGTTCTCCTTAGATGCTGCCGGATCCGTTGAGTTACTCCAGCACATTGTGACCTTTTGAATGGAGTACTGTATATTCTCCAATGTGGTTCCACCACATGATGAATGGAATATACTCACCCACTATTGTTGCTACTTATTTTGCAAAATACAAAACAATTATTTTCCTCCCATTGCAAATCGTCCTTTTTTCCTACTGGACAAAGCAGTAACAACTTAGACCAAACTCTAGATCTTGTTGCTTCAGACCTTGTTAACACAACATAAGTCATATAATAATTCTCTCCCTTCCTAGAGTCATAGAGTCAATAGACAATAGACAATAGACAATAGACAATCAATAGACAATAGTCAATTTATTTGTCACATACTCATAAATGTGCAGTGAAATGAAAAATTACCCACAGTCCAACAATAACACCAATAAAAATAAGCAATAAAAATATGCAATAACACACAATCATAAACCAACATAAAAACAAAAATAAACATCCATCACAGTGAATTTCCTCCAGTCACCTCCTCGCTGTGAAGGACGGCCAGAATGTATTTTTCTCTTCCCCTGCCGTCTTCTCCCGTGGTCAGGCTGTTGAAGTTGCCACATCGGGGTGGTCGGGGCTCCCGACATTGAAGCCCCCGCTGGGCAGAGAAAATCCCGCGGCCTGTTCCAGGCCGTGCCGGACGGTGAAAGGTCCGTGGTGGACTGACCCAATCCCCGCAATTCGGGGCAGGCGAAGACGTTGCCGCTGCCGTTGCCGCTCCCGATGTCGGCCCCCACACTGGGGCCTGCGAGCTTCCGAGTCCACGCGGCCCGCGGCCGAAGAAGCCTCCGGAGGCGAGTCGCAGCCGCACTCGCAGCACCACCACAGCCTCCGAAGGCAGCCAGCTCCGCTGGTGGTGAGTACAGTCCGTGGGCTCTGCGAACCAGAGCCCCAGGTGGTCCCAGGTGGAGGCCGCCAGCTCCAGGTGTTTGGCCAGATGGTAGGCCGCAGTGGGAGCGGAGACACGACCCAGAAAAAAGGTCGCGTCTCCGTTCGGAAGAGACAATTTTACAGTTCCTCCCACCCCCCCCCCCCCCCCCCCACATAACACACAACCACAAAACACTACATTATACCTAGACACTACAATTAAGCCAAAAAACAACAAAAAACACAAAAGACAAACGGACTGCAGGCACGCCACAGCTGCTAGGGCAGTGCAGGCGCAGGAGTAGGCCAGGAGGAGGCCATTCGGCCCTTCGAGCCAGCACCGCCATTCAATGTGATCATGGCTGATCATTCACAATCAGTACCCCGTTCCTGCCTTCTCCCCACACTCCCTGACTCCACTATCATAAGAGCTCTATCTAGCTCCCTCTTGAAAGCATCCAGAGAATTGGCCTCCACTGCCTTCTGAGGTAGAAAATTCCACAGATTTACAACTCTGAGTGAAAACGTTTTTCCTCATCTCCATTCTAAATGGCCTACCCCTTATTCTTAAACTGTGGCCCCTGGTTCTGGACTCACCCAACATTGGGAACATGTTTCCTGCCTCTAGCGTGTCCAATCCGTTAATAATCTTACATGTTTCAATAAGATCCCCTCTCATCCTTCTAAATTCCAGTGTACACAAGCCTAGTCATAGAGAGATCCAGCGTGTAAACAGGCCCTTGGGCCCAACTTGCCCACATCGGCCAAATACAAGTTCAGAGTTGTGCACTTGTGAGGGGATGGAGAGGAGCATGCATCAGTGAGTCTTGAGAGGTGGAATGGCCAATATTTTCTCCCATGTTCTCAATCCCTTGAATACATTTTCCTATTCTACAAAACCACTGCGAAGAAATTCTGTAAGACACAACCCAGGAATTTTTCCGTGAAATCAGCTGGTGTTTACATTTAAAAATGACATGAGAAACTTTAATCTGCCAGAATGCTATTTCTTACAAGGGCAAAATTGGCAGATTTTATGAGAGATAGGATGGGTGTAATGGTGTCAGATTTGGAACAGGGGAGGTGCAACGAGACCTGGGTTCCTTGTACATCAGTCACTGAAAGTAAGCATGCAGGTACAGCAGGCACTGAAGAAAGCTAATGGCATGTTGGCCTTCATTGTAAGAGGATTTGTGTTTAGGAGCAAGGAGGTCCTACTGCAGTTGTATAGGGCCCTGATGAGACTGCACCTGGAGTATTGTGTACAGTTTTGGTCTCCTAATTTGAGGAAGGACATTATTGCTATTGAAGGAGTGCAGCGTAGGTTCACCAGGTTAATTCCCAGGATGGCGGGACTGATATATGATAAAAGAATGGGTCGACTGGGCTTGTATTTACTGGAATTTTGAAGGATGAGAGGGGATCTTACAGAAACATATAAAATTCTTAAAGGATTGGACAGGCTAGACACAGCAAAAATGTTCACAGAAAAAATATTGGGAGAGTCCAGAACAAGGGGTTACAGTTTAAGAATAAGGGGTAGGCTATTTACGGCTGAGAAGAGGGAAAACCTTTTCACCCAGAGAGTTGTGAATCTGTGCAATTCTCTGCCACAGAAGGCAGTGGAGGCAATTCACAGGATGTTTTCAAGAGAGAGTTAGATTTAGCTCTTAGGGCTAAAGGAATCAAGGGATATGGGGAAAAAGCAGGAATAGGCTACTGATTTTGGATCATCAACCATTAGCATATTGAATGGCGGTGCTGGCTCGAAGGGCCGAATGGCCTACTCCTTCACCTATTTTCTATGTTTCTATGTTTCTGTTAAACTGATCTGCCCAGAAAGGATGGTAGGCTTGCTAGGCATTTTTTTCTTTTAAATCCTCATGTTTTAAAATAACTTCAGTCAGCAATGATTTCCTTGCTTTTCTTGAGACTAAAATTGCCCACACAGTCTTAGAAATTGAAGCTGTGTTGCTGTATGGTCCTCTTCATTGCCTGAACTAGAAAGATTGGTATTCTCGATCAAATTGGTATTCTCAATTAAATGCAAGAACTGTCTCCACGCAATGTCTCCAAATAATATGTTTCGGTACAAGAGGCAGCTGAGGCACAGGGCCAATGACCACCAGAAATTGAAAAGCTCACTGTTGTGACAAATAAAAGCTTGAGATAATGAGCTGCAGACGTAGTGATCCCTAAAAACCCTTAGCCATTTGCAGACTCTAAAATAACATGTCTCTCTATAGAACGATAGGTGTAATGAGATCATTTCCCTGTGCTGCTATGCTCCATAAATCCACAGGCCACATGTCAGAGCAGGAGGAGCACTAAGAATGGAAAATGCTTTGCACATATCCAAGGAAGGAAGAATTCCTCAACACAGTAGAATCAGAGCCCCACCTGCTTCCTTTAGCTCAAAACAGACTCAGAAAGAACAACAACAAAAATTCAGAAGAGGATTTACTTAAAAGAGAAATATGTAGATGTAAAACGTGGCAGTGTTTTAGACCAGAGATTGGACAGATTAAAAATAACATGAATTCAGGCTGTTCAGATTTATGAAAAAATAAATGAGCATAGTGCACCACAGGAGCTGCCTTCAGCAATGGAAACAAAATTGTTGGAAATAGTCTACTTTTCATGCAGAGTCTATAGAGTGAAGAATGGGGTGAGTTTTTCAGTTTCTTGAAGTTACAATTTAGTAGGCAGGGGGTTTGCACAGAGAATGGTGGGGGGCTAGTTCGCTGCCAGTGGGGGTGGTGGAGGCACATATTGCATGAGAGTTGTATTTAAGAGGCTTTTGGATAAGCATGTGAATCTGTAGAAAATGGAGGGACATGGATCAACGGAAAAGATTAGTTGACATCATGTTGAGCACAGATATTGAGGGCTGAATGGTCAGTTCCTGTGCTAGAGTTTTCAGGTTCTATGCCGGTATTTAAATTCGGTGCTCTAAAATGTGGATTTGTAAGAAAATTTATATTTGCATGTATCTGATGCATCTTATCAATAAACATATGCTATCTAAAGTTGAGCTTTCTAAATCAGTTATTTGTTTGTGGAAATCCTTATGTTCAAAATCTATGTATACTTTCCATTAGTAGGGAGTTCACACCCACTTGAGCTAATCCTTAAAATGGGTGCAAAACGTTCAGAGCTGAACCATGAGAAATATGAGTACATAATGAGAAATTGTTGCCAGTTAATTAGCTAAAAGCACATAACTCACCAATACAAAGTACTGATAAGCTATTTGGCCACCTAAAGCCAACATTGGGTGTTAATTTATTCATGTTCGTCAGGATGAATGGGAAGAGATCTACCTAGCTCTGATTTTGGATTAATTCCTTTACAGCAATCACACCAGATATATATATGGCAAAAGTTGATCCCAGTACCACATTTGGGTGATTTTTCTCTCCATTACCAGGGCAGTAATCTGTTAGGGTGGATTGCACTAAATGTTGTACCCTTTACCCTTTATCTGTGCGCAGTGGACGGCTTAAGTGCATTCATGTATATTCTTTTCTCTGACAGGATAGCATGCAAATAAACGCTTTTCACTGTACCTCGGTACACAGGACAATAATTCTAGACTAAACTAATTATTATAAAACATGTCTGATTTTCATTTCATTGAGAATATTCTGAAAACTCACAAGAAGGAAAAAAATACCTGCCACACTGCAGAACAGGTCTGTTTCATATGATTTATTTTCTGTCATAATTTCATTACAAGAAGGCACTAATGAAGTTATGCTAAACACAACGTCCAATTCAGGCTATTCAGTGATTGTCCTGTTTACAACATAGAATGTCGAAGAGTACAGCACAGGAACAGGCCCTTCAGCCCACTATGTCCGCACTGAACATGATACCATGTTAAACTAATTCTCTCTGCCTTCACATCCAGTAGATTGAGTGGCTGCTTACTGACAATAACTATTATCTTTCTAGAAATGAATTTGAGATTTCTCCGTTCACTTATTAATGGAGACACATCCAAGTCTCAAAAACTGCCAGTACTTGGGAAATAATGTGCTCTGAACTTACTTCAGAATGCTTAATGATGGTTGGAGTGTAAAAAAAAGAGTACAAATCTGAGTTTGGAAAATCAATATTGTTGTTGCAGTAGAAGCTTTGCACAGTGCCCTACTGTGCTGTGCGAAACAAGCTGTATATTGTTTTGACATTAGAGAGCAGAGTTTATAAATTGCAACCCTGAGAAGATGCTTTGCTTGCTGGGATCTTACATGATGAACTAGGGCTGTGGAGGCAAAGTGGACTTCCACAGATCTTTCTTTCATTAAAACAGGCTGAAAAATCCAAGGGGATTTGTTGGCTTTAGTCACCAGACCTCCAATATGTCTTCCCTGGATATAAATATCCATGCCCAGGACACACAGATTTCCCTGAGTATCAATCAAAATAAATCTCAAGCTGGAATCTCAACCACACCTAGCTGAGAAATAAACTTCCAAACCTTAATTTGTTTTCAATATAGACCAGGTTTTAACAATGACTGGCATGATATTTTTCATATGACATTCAGCATTTATATTTATTGGTTTATTTTTTTCTCATGTTAAGTAAATACATCCAATTAGCATTTAAAGTGAGATGTTACAACTTATCTCTTTTGACTTGGGTGCGGTGTCCTCCATTTTGTGGCTCAATCCTTCTGCTTAATTTCGCAAGGAAACACCATCCAAGATTGAAAGTCAACCAACAGTAGGAATACTGGCAAAATAAATATTAATTATTGTTTTACAAAAGATGGAGGTCGCTCGGAGTGAAAAGAACATTTGTTCCAGTGAAGTGGGGCTCAATGTTATTATTCATGTCAATAATTAGAAACCACTTAATTATCTGTAAAACTTTAAAGAGAGTTACTGATGTAACTAACCCAACAGTTTCAAGGAATATTCTGTATGATCCCACTCAAATGAATCACATCTCATTCATATTCAATTCAATGTACTTTCATTCAGACAATATTTTTTTCGCTAAATTATGTTTTTGTCAGTTTCTGCAGTCCATTGGGACATATGATCTATTGCAAGTTCAATACCATCAATGAAAACAAAAAAAATCAATCATAATACATCACTAGAATTGATCCATTAACTCTTTCCAGATAGCCAAATAGCCAAAATGGATGATAACAAAAAATCAGTACTCCAGTCTATTGGTTTCTCTGCACAGTTGTTCAAGAATAATTATGATAACTTCTTTTCACAAACTCACTAAAATGCTAATAATCCATTCAGCCCTTTGACACTGTCTGGTTATTTAACATTATCATTGTTGAAATATTGATTAACTCCATTAATCTGCCTTGATTCTGTACTACCTAAATAGAAATCCATCAAGTTCCACTTTGAAGTATATGGTTGACATATTTCCAATAACATTTGTGTGAAGAGCTGCTTTGTGACGTTACCTCAAATTGTTTAGTTTCGGTGCTGCATTCCGTCAATAGGGAAGATAGTTTATCTTCATCTACGTAAAGGATTCTGTATCTATCCCTTCAGGCCTGGAACATTTTGAGAATATTTAATACTTTCAACTTCCATTAAATATTTTCTTGGAACTACTGCATCTGCTTTGAATTGCTTATCTCATTAGCAATGGCCAGAATTGCCTCCAATCTGTGTGTGAAAAATATAAAGAACATTTCCATTAAGCCTGTGAACTCTTGATCATCTGTAACCTATTTTATTCACTCTTGGGGTAAGAATATTGATATCAAATCCAGCATTTATTGACAGGCCACCATTTTCAACTATTGGTAGCAGTTTATGATATAATGGAAGAAGCTTGCTGTAAACTTCAGAATCAACCCACTTTTTTGAGGGAACATGCAGACAAAGAAACAATTTACTGATTGTATCTGTGGACTAACTATTTCACTCACTATTCCACCTTTCCAATCCTATATCTTTTGCTTTCTTATGTTCCTCTCTGCAATCTATCAGTTTGCTGCTCACTGCTACATTAGGCAAGTCTACCCAAATTGCTTATCTAAAGAGAGAAGACAATCTATTTTAACTTCAGCTAACAGGAACAGGCAGAGCAGACAAAAGGACTTGTTTGCATTATGTTTCCCCAAGTGAAGGCATCTCTTTGCAGAAATCTCTCTGGTAACATCCCCCCAGAAGCATCTGGTTGTGGACCTGTGGCCTCTGTGCATAAAGAACGTGCCTTCTGTTTTATCCTGACCAGTCCAGGGTCTTCTACTCTGGGAGCACTCTACCAACCAAAACCTCTCATTGCAGAATCCATTCAGAAAAAAACAGTCCAGCAGCTGAAAGGGTGTTACTCGCATTGTGATTCTCTCATGAAGAATTGGCTGCAGAGACTTTACCCGCTGTGCCCTACACCAGCAGCTTTGAGGACATCATTTGTAGATAGTGAAAAAGCTTTATGATATCAGGAGGTGAGGTTATAAATTATAGAAGCAGTATTAGGCCATTCGGCCCATCAAGTGCACTCCGCAATTCAATCATGGCTGATCTATCTTTCCCTCTCAACCCCATTTTCTTGCCTTCTACCCATAACCTCTGACACCTTTACTAATCAAGAACCTGTCAGTCTCCTCCTTAAAAATATCCATTGACTTGGCCTCCACAGCCCTCTGTGGCAATGAGTTCCACAGATTCACCACCCTTTGACTAAGGACAATCAACATCATCTCCTTTCTAAAGATACATTATTCTGAGGCTAGGGCCTCTGTTCCTGGACTCCCCCACTGGTAGAAACATCCTCTCCACGTCCACTCTATCCAGACATTTCACTATTCGGTAAGTTTCAATAAGGTCCCTCATCATCCTTCTGAACTATAGCAAGTACAGGCCCAGTGCTGTCAAACGCTCATCATATGTTAACCCAATCATTCCTGGAATCATTCTCGTAAATAGTCACAATTCAATGAAATTGAAGTGAGTCAGCAATCCAATGAAATTCCAGCATGCATAAATACCTATCTCCAAATAGTACATCATATTAAACAGAACATGTATTGAAACTCTATTGCTCCTGAGTCAAAATCCTGGAATCCAAACCCTAACACCACAGTGGGAAACTTTATTCTCACAGGAACTGCAGTGGTTAGAAATGAATGCTCACCCCTGTGTAAGAGTGATGGGGGAAGACCAATAAATACTTACCTTGCTACTGATATGTGCATCCCAAGAATAAGGATGAATAAATATTATTAAATCATGTAGCATTACTAATCTCTAACACAACATCAAAAGACTTCTGTACACCATGCTCAACAGGATTAAAGCCGCTAAAAAATTATTGAACATTCAGCAAAGGACCAAGGCAACTGTTCAAATTCTATGCAGGCGTGTTAAATCTGCCTGTAAGATAATTGTCTTTCACCTTCAGATTCAATTGATCTAACTGTTCGTGCCAGCATTGGTTGAGTTGCTGGCATGCCCGCCTTGAAGTTAGAAAGTTCACCTGTCAGTCCAGAGATTAGAGCACAATATTTAAGCCTGGCATTCCAATAGTACTGAGGAAGAACTTCACTCTTCAAGACTCCTTTTATTAAATCAAACTTCCTTCTGCCATCCTATGTTGATGTGAAAGATCCCATGGAACCAAAATATGTTCTTTAGTCATCGCTGCTAAAAACAGATTATTTGGTTTGTAATCACTTCATTGCTCAATTTGGCTGTGATTTATGTTTACATTGCAACAGTATGTTATATTAAGTATTTGAAAACTATTTCAGAATAAATAAATGAAAATATTCCTCTTTCTGTTTATCAAAATAATAATTGAATCATGTAATAATTCATTGACGAAATTGATCATTCTCAATTCTGAAGCAACTCAGTGACTAGCCATCCACATCTCCCTGGGCACCAAATTCCAAAGATGTAAAACCCCCTGTGTAAAGAGATCTCTTGTCACCTCACTCCAAAATGACCAATTCCTTGTACTGAACCCATGATCTACTGTGTGCACTCTCCAGTTAGAAAAAATATTTTTTCAACTAGTGATTCAAAAATATAATTAAAAAGCTGCAGATACCCAACAAATCAGGCAGCATTAGTGGAATAAGTAAGCATGAGTTAATGCTTTGAAGGTTCAGGTGATCTAGCATGAGATGACAGACCATCAATGCCAATGTCAACTCTGTTTCGCTCTTCACACATGTTGCCGAATCTGTTGAGGACATGCAGTATTTCTGTCTGTTTTAAATTACCACCATATACAGATTTTTTTTGTTGCTTTTCACTCAACTCTTAAGGTCATAAGGAATAGGAGTAGAATTAGGCCATTCGGCCCATCAAATCTACCCCGCATTCAATCATGGCTGATCAATCTGTCCCTCCAAACCCCATTCTCCTGCCTTCTTCCCATAACCTCTGATACCTGTTCTAATCAAAAATCTATCTATCTGCCTAAAAATATCTAGACTTGACCTCCACAGCCTTCTGTGGCAAAGAATTCCACAGATTCACCACCCTTTGACTAAAGAAATCTCCTCATCTCCTTCCTAAAAGAACGTCCTTTAATTCTGAGGCTTTGAACTCTAGTCCTAGACTCTCCCACTAATGGAAACATCCTCTCCACATCAACTCGATCCAAGCCTTTCACTCATTCTTGTAAACTTCAGCAAGTACAGTCCCAGTGCCGACAAACGCTCATCAGAGGTTAACCTGCTCATTCCTGGGATCATTTTTGGAAACCTCCTCTGGACCCTCTCCAGAACCAGCACATCCTTCCTCAGATATTGTGCCCAAAATTGCTCACAATATTCCAAATGTGGCTTTACCAGCTCCTTATCGAGCCTCAACATTACATTCCTGTTTTTGTTTTCAAGCCCTCTTGAAATAAATGCTAGCTTTGAATTTGCTTTCTTCACTACCGGTTCTCGAGATCAGAGAATAAAGTTGATTTTCCAAGTTTAAATATTATATCAGGTATGTTATTTAGCCCAAATTAGTTAGACTATAATTAGTGATCTAATATCCAAGTGTCACATTACTGTTTTGATAGAACTGACAGAATATTGGTAAAATGGGGAAATCTTAGTTACTCTTGAAAACCATAAACCTAATAATGTTCTTTTAGGGAAACCAAGCATTGAGATATCTATTCATTTCTGTGATAAGTACATCAATTATTTCTGTTATGTTACTCCAGACAACAAACATTCTTCAATGAGCAATAATCTTATGATATTTAAGGAGCAAGCAGTGAGCTCTTTAACTAACATAGCAATCAGGGTAATTACCTGCTGCTTTTACGGTTATGAGGTAAGTAGTTTATTTATCTTCCAATTTCCCCCAAAGATAACTGAATTGCTTTAGAAAATTGTTCCCTGGAAAGAAGTAATCCATAACCACATACACCGCCCCATTCCAACTCCTTCTGATCCACTCAGCTCCTTTCATGCATATCTTTCCTTTCACTGCCGCTTCTCACCCCGTCACCCAGTCCTATTAACATCCTCCATTTCTTCCTGCCCATCACCACCCCTATTGCCTCTGGGTCGACCTTTCCCCCTCCCCTGTTACCTTTAACTGCTACCTTTCCCTCTGGTTCTATATTTAACTTCTCACCTTCCTTTCCACCAGCTGCAGCCCTTTGACTTCTCCACTCATCACCTCCAGCCTTTGCAAATCTTTATCTTTCTCTCATCCCCAACTCATCTGTGAAACGATCCCTTCCTTACTTGGATTCACTTATCACTTGCCAGCTCTTGCCCAATCCCTTCCCCTCCCTTCTTTCTAACAGCTATCTCCTCTTACTCCAGTCTTGAACAAGTGGCAGCGCTTGAAATGTCGACCACCGATTTCCTTCCATAGATGCTGCCTGACCTGCTGAATTCCTCCAGCAGTTTGCTTATTGCTCAGGTGTCCTGCATCTGCACTCTCCTGTGCCTCCCATGTAGATCTGTCCAAGATGTTCCAGCACAGTATGAACATGAACATCTGCGTAACAATCTGCAAAGTTGTCCAGGTATGACTTGTTTACAAAAAGCAAGTCAAATCCAATACAGCTCATTACTACCCAGTCAGCTTCATTGAAATCATCAGCCACGTGAGGGAAGGCATCATTAACTGTGGCATCAAGTGGCATGTACCTGCTCGCCGATGCCAAGTTTAGTTTTTGCCAGAACTCAACTCCAGATCTCATCACAGCCTTGATCCAAACATAGACAAAATAAGTGAATTCTCTTGGAGACACAAGAGACTGCTGATGCTGAAACCTGGAACCAAAAGTAAATTGCTGCGGGAACTCAGCGGGTTAAGCAAGATCTGTGAAAGTAAGGGGATGGCCAACATTTTGGGTCAAAGCCCTGCCTCTGGACTGTAGCCAGTATATAGAAGTGGGGGGAGTTGTGACAGATGTTCGTGGGTGATAATTGGAACCAGATAAGGGGAGGGGCGAGATAATGGGCAGTTGCTGTCAGGTGGGGAGGAAGAGTGTTAAGATGGTTGGTAGGTGATAGATGGAAACAGATAAAGCAAGGGTAGATCGGGGTGATGGAATCAGATAGGTGAAGGGGAGGGGAGGGGAGGGGAGGGGAGGGGAGGGGAGGCGGAGGCTTTAGACAAGAGGCAAGATGACAGTTGGATCAAGATAATGGAGGGATGACAAGCAGATGGAACCAGTTGGGGGAGGGGATGGGAAAGGTGAATCTAGGAAGAAGTAGGTATGTGAGTGATAGACAGATGGAACCAGGTGGGAGTGAGTGAAGAGTCTGGGCAATAAGGGCGTAGAAATGGAAAAGGTGAAAAAATGGAGAGAGAACCTGGTGGAATTGGTGGGAGTGAAAAGGGAGCAGAGGGAGTGGGTTACTTGAAATTGGAAAATTCAACGTTCATATCAATGGGCTTTAGGCTACCGAAAATGAGGGGTTATTCTTCTAGTTTGCATTTGGCCACACTGTCGAAACAGACATGGCCATGGCCATGGGGCAGGTCAATATGGCAACAGTATGACAGCCAGAGATATAATTCCCCTGGTCCTCACCTTTCTCTGCACTCTGCAGACAGAGCAGAAAATGGTTTACTTGCTCCTCACTTGGCCTTGCCAATGTAGAGGAGGGCATATCACCAGCACTGAATGCAATAAATCAGGTTGGAGGTATGTCCACGTGAATCTCTGCCTCACCTGGTAGGTCTTCTTGGGTTCATGGATGGTGGTGAGGGAGAAGTCAAAGGGACAAGTGATGCACTTCCTATAGTTGCAAGAGAAAACGGCAGAGGTGACAAGTGGTGGTGGTGGTGGTGAAGGATGATATACTGGATGTAAAAGCTAGTGCAGAGAAAGATGAGATCCAGGGGAACTACATATCTGGTCTTTCTAGAGAGAGAGAGAGAGAGAGAGAGAGAGAGAGAGAGAGAGAGAGAGAGAGAGAGAGAGAGAGAGAGAGAGAGAGAGAGAGCGAGAGAGAGAGGGGTCGAGAGTAGGCATGCAGGAAGTGGACGAAATGCATCTGAGGGGCCCATCAAACAAATGAGAGGAAGAGCCAGGTTTCTGTAAGAAGGAGCCAAGGTACGTAAACTGATGGAAGGCATCGAGCTTGTAGTTGTTGATGGTGATGACAGGCGGTGCCTCTGTATCCTGTCTCAAGACGTTCGTCTTCTTCAGGCTGATGGTCAGCCCAAAGTCCTTGCAAGCCCGATAGAAGCGGTTCATTAATGACTGTAGTTCCTGCTGGGTGTGGGACACAACTGCTGCGTCATCGGCGAACAACATGTCTCTGACGAGAGCTTCACGTACTTTTGTCTTGGCTCTGAGGCGGG
This sequence comes from Rhinoraja longicauda, assembly GCF_053455715.1. Lineage (NCBI taxonomy): Eukaryota > Metazoa > Chordata > Chondrichthyes > Rajiformes > Arhynchobatidae > Rhinoraja > Rhinoraja longicauda. The sequence continues at coordinate 82,160,727 of NC_135953.1, read as the reverse complement.
TGAGGTTGAAGAGCCTGCCGTCTGATCTAGTACGCAGGTAGATCCCCTCTGTAGCGGTGCTGAAGGCATGTTTCAGGAGCAGAGCGAAGAAAATCCCAAAGAGTGTGTGAGCGAGGACGTAGCCTTGTTTGACGCCACTGCGGATGTCGAAGGGCTCCGAAAAACTGCCATTGAACTGCACTGTCCCCTTCGTGTTGATGTGGAAGGATTCTATCATGCTCTGCAGTTTTGGTGGGCAGCCGATCTTTGGGAGAGCCTTGAATAGGCCATCTCTGCTGACGAAGTCGAACACCTTGGTGAGGTCAATGAAAGCAATATACAGGGGCATCCGCTGTTCTCTGCACATCTCCTGGAGCTGGCGAATGGCGAAGACCATGTCTACTGTTGACCTTCCAGCTCGGAAACTGCACTGTGACTCTGGATAGACACGTTCTGCCAGCTTCTGCAGGTGGATCAAGATGACCCGAGCAAAGACCTTGCCGACGATGTTGAGGAGGGAGGTGCCTCTGTAGTTGTTGCAGTCGCTTCTCTCGCCCTTGTTCTTGTAGAGGGTAATATCATATCATGGTGGCATCCCTCATGTCCTGCGGTACACCAGCTCCTTCTTGCCAGCACTGGCAGAGGACTTCATGCAAAGGAAGCAGTAAGGTCGTCTTGCAGTGCTTGATCAGGTCAGGGGGAATCCTGTCGCTGCCTGGGGCCTTGCCTGAGGCCAGGCTGTCAATGGCCTAGCTGAGCTCTTCTACCATCGGCTCTCCATCAAACTCATCCATGGTCGGCAGTCACTCAATGGTGTCAAGAGCTGAGGGGGACACAGTGTTCTCTCGAGTAGAGGTTGGAGTAGTGTTCCACCCATCTCTCCATCTGCTGGCATTTGTCTGTGATTATTTCCCCAGTGGAGGATTTGAGGGGGGCTGTCTTGCTCTGGACTGGTCCTAGTGCCTTCTTAATGCCATTGTACATTCCCCTGATGTTCCCTGTTATGGCGGCCATCTGGATGTCCTCACTAAGCTGTGTCCAGTACTCAATGGCGCAACACCTGTCAGTCTGCTGAGCCTTGCTCCTGGTAGCCCTGAGGATCTGCAGGTTCTTCTCGTTGGCTGACCGCTTGTACTCGGCTAGGGCGGCGCGCTTGGCTTCGATGACGGGAGTCATCTCAGTCGACTTGGCCTCAAACCAGTCGTGTGTCTTTGAAGCCTCCTTCCCAAAGCTAGCCAAGGCTGTGTGGTGCATGGTGGCCTGCAGAGTTTCCCACTTCTCTGTTGCAGAGTCTCCAGGACACGAGGTGCCAAGTTCTCTTTCAAAAGCCTCTGCAAACTGTTGCACGAAGCCTGGATGGGGCATCTTGCTGACATCGATGCGGGGTTTCCCCTGCTTCTTGGTATGGTGGAACCTCTTTGGTTGCAGCCTGATCTTGCAACACACCAAGGAGTGGTCTGTGTGGCAGTCCGCACTGTGGTAGGAGCGTGTGTGGAGAACGTTCTTGAGGGCGGCATGTCTGACTAGGATCAGATCCAGTTGATGCCAATGCTTTGAGCGTGGATGCCTCAAGGATACCTTGTGCTGGAATATATGGGTTGGCAATGCACAGGGTCATGGTAAGTGCACAGCTCGAGCAGTCGCTGTCCGTTCTCATTCATTTTGCCCACACCAAACTGCCCAAGGCAGGAAGACCATGATTCGTGGTCTGCGCCCACTCTGGCGTTGAAGTCACCCAAGAGAACAAGTTCTTCCTTGCTGGGGATGCTGCTGATGATGGATGCGAGGTTCTCGTAGAACTCATCCTTTGTGTCTGATGTGGAGGACAGTGTCGGGGCATACATGCTGACAAGGGTGACCAGGCCTGCGGTGGTGTTGAGGCGGAGAGTCAGGAGTTGCTCTGAGCCATTTCTGCCTGGTTCCACCATGTTCAGCAGGCTGTTCCTTATTGCGAAGCCTACATGCTCTCTGGGCTCGTCAGAGTCCTTCCCCTGCCAGTAGAACGTGTAGCCCTTCTCCTTCAATGTGCCCGAGTCTGCCAGCCTTGTTTCCTGAAGGGTGGCTATGTCTACGTTGAGTCTCTTGAGCTCGTTGTTTATGACCTGCACGGGAAGGTAGACGCTCCCACCCCCACGAGTCTCAGGCAGATGAGGCTCGTCAGCCTGGGAAGGCAGTCCATCTAGGAGAAGGAAAACTCTGATCTAAAACCCCCACTGCATTGTGACCATATCCAGTCATGGAAAAGGCTCCAGGAGTAAACCTCAAGAAAATCCGGAGTCGGAATCCCGAAGGTAGTTCGTCGTTGTCTACAACCTCGTTCTGGCAGCACCTGCGACGGCGCTGGTGCCAAACTGTAATGGATCTGCTGTTCCTTTGGATCGATCAGTGACGTGGAGAGGGGGGGACGTGCTGCATGGGCAACAGCCTGGCTTTCATATGACATCGCCCAGGCTTGCATCCGACCACACATCACTGCAAACCTACACCTACAACCTGGAGAGGACACTCCAGCTTCGCCTGCAGCGTCAACACAACACGGGGAGCAGCAGTTACCGGTTATAAGTCATCGCTAGATTGGCGTAAAGTGAGGCGCCAAGGGTTGCTCCCGACGGTGGGAGGGATTTTTGGATCTCACTGGACAGCTACCGCCCGCCTCAAGCTGGGCAGCCGCCAGCCAATAAGGTGCTGTCCCGCCACAGTCTGCTATCCTCACTGGGTCCACGGGGATTAGGAACCATCCGAACAGCAGATCGCAACCATCGCACCTACAAACAAAAGAACACATCAAAACTGGGAACTTGGAATGTCCGGACAATGATGACCGGCCTCTCTGGAAACCCAAAGGACATCAGTGATTCCAGGAAAACAGCTGTCATAAACAACGAGCTGGAAGAAGGAAGACATTTCAGAAATGCTAGAGTGGAAAGGCACATCTGAGAACAGAGGAGGATAAGGCAGGGACTGGGGTTACATCCTTACACGAGACAGGGTGTGAGAAGGTGTAATTGAGTTAGATTTGGAACTCAGTGAGTTTATGAAAGATATGGGTGGCTAGTTTGTCTCCTGAGATAGAGATTGCCTGAGATTACAAATTCACTTCATGAGTTGAGAATGATTGCCCTTCACATCAAGACATCATTTGTCTGATAGTAACATCTAGGACCCCTCCCAAAACTGGTCAATGGGCATCAAGAGGAAAATACTCCAATGGTTGAAAAATGTTCCCACAAAAGAAGACATGTAGTTATTGTCACTTTATCCAGGTTGAATCCTTCAGTGCAGAAGTTCCTTAGAATAGAGTTCATGGACCAGAAGCCATAGGTTTAAGTTTAAACCTAAAATTAGGGGCGGCACGGTGGCGCAGCGATAAAGTTGCTGCCTTACAGCAAATGCAGCGCCGGAGACTCAGGTTCGATCCTGACTACGGGAGCCGTCTGTACAGAGTTTGTACGTTCTCCCCGTGACCTGCGTGGGTTTTCTCCGAGATCTTCGGTTTGCTCCCAAACTCCAAAGACGTGCAGGTATGTAGGTTAATTGACTGGGTAAATGTAAAAATTGTCCCTAGTGTGTGTAGGATAGTGTTAATGTGTGGGGATCGCTGGGCGACGCGGACTCGATGGGCCGAAGGGCCTGTTTCCGTGCTGTATCTCTAAATTAGAGAAGAAAGATTTAATATGAACCAGGGGGCAACATTTACACACAGAACATGGTGCATATGGGTGTTTCCGTAAATTAGGGAACCAACCTGTGACATGGGTGGCCAAATTTGAAAGTTATCAAATCATAATTAAATATCACAGCATTAAAAATGGGCCTACCTATGATCCTTTTGAGCTAATTTGTGATCAAAATCAACCAAAATTTGACCAAAATTTAATTCTTTCAAAATTTGAAAAAAAAGGAGAAAAAAATAATATTTGTAAGACATACAAGACATATGGGACACTTACTGATTTCTATGCTCCCTTGCAAAATGTCAGCAGCTAACCCACCACGAGGACCGTAGTTCACGCCAGGGTCATTATAATTGTGTTGTTTGAATTTTATTTTAAATCGCTAAGTGCAAAGAAAACCTGTTATAGCGCTATAAATAACATTCACGACGTTACTCAATGGGGGGGGGGGGGATATAATGAGACATTGCTAAAATAGGTGAGCAAACTAGATTTTTATTTCATGATTTTTATTCATTATTAAGTAATTCAATGGAAAGCATAAACACAAAATATAAACAATAAAAAAGAGACAATAAATATAAAAACCGTTACTCTGCTTTTAACACGTTAAATGTTAGCTGCATTCGACAGCTCGATGTCTGAATTGAAGATGACATTTTCTCTGGAGAAGTGATATAGGTTGTACAGTTTCATAATTGTCTTTTTGATTAGCCCCATTGCAATGAGAGGTTTGTTGGTGATACTGATAATGTTCAGCGTTGTGATGGGAATAATTAAGAAAGCTTTTAAGGCGATGACAGAACTTGCATGACACTTGTGACTGTGTCACTAATACAGAACAAGGCTCACTGCAGAATGAGGCAGATGCAAGATGGAGTCACTTACTGTGAACAAACCACATTTACGAAGAAGACACAGAGTGCTGGAGTAGCTCTGTGGGTCAGGCAGCATGTTGGGAAAAAAATGGATAGGTAATGATTTGGATAGGAAACGGATAGGTAAATGGGACCCTTCTTCATACTGAACCATCCTGACCCGAAACATCACCTATACACATTCTCCTTAAATGCTGCCTGACCCGCTGAGCTACTCCAGCACTCTGTGCCTTTTTTTGTAAACCAGCATCTGCAGATCCTTGTTTCCAAATTTAAGAATTTGCAGAACCAAAGGTTTTTGAAATAAAAGAACAGCGATTTTGCTCCCAGCCTTTCTCTTGGAGGAGACAAGTGCTGAAGATGGTGTGTCCCCCGTGCCTTTCGATGGACAAAATTTGCACCATGATTTGAAGAACAGCCTTAAAGCCATTGGGATGAGACAGCAAAGTGGGATGTTGCCATGACTTTCCCTATGGAGGAAGACCTCTCCATAGTTGAGATATGCAATAAGATATGTCTCCTTTCATGGACGTGGTCACCAGATTTGGCCTCCTTTTTCCACACATGCGAGATGAGATTCGAAATTCATGACTGAAGTTCTTTTCCACTCAATTGAGTCTGAATAAAGATCTCAACCCAAAACGTCACCTGTTCATGTTGAGTCTGAAGAAGGGTCTCAATCCAACATGTCACCTGTCCATGTACTCCTGAGATGCTGCCTGACCTGCTGAGTTACTCCAGCACTTTGTGTTTGTTTGTGTATTAACCAGCATCTGCAATTCTTTGTTTCTACAGTTTAGAACTTCAGCAGGAATGTCATCGGCTCTGAAAGCCTTGCTGTTTCTCACTTAACATTTGTGTATTTGGGCTTCTTTATAATCAGGAGTGATGCCTGGGCCAGATGATTTGCTGTGGAATGGAGTGCATACAATTGAGTTAAAAACCGAATCGCGTTGCACTAATTTTCAGTGTTCCTTCCATTGGATGCTGACAGCCCTCTTGGTTGATAAATTTACCTTCATTCTGGACACTCAGCAGAGTGGTCTCTGGTGTTGGGGTGTGGATGGCTTTGACACTGCAGGTTGTGGGTATTAGTAAGTTGCTGCACTTCTTGTATGGTTTACACCCCCTACCTGTTCTTCAGATCATGGCACTGGCAAAAGATAGGGGTGTTGATCTGTCCTGAGACCACTGCATCCTGAAGATTAGCCTTTTAACTGGTGGATAAAAAGAGGACCCCATTGCTTCTTTGACTAGCTATACTGGATGCATAGGTAAATGTGAGCTGCATGTCTCAGCTCAATGTCTGAATTTAAGATGCCATCTCTCTGAAGCAGAGGTGATATAGCTTGAATAGTTTCACATTTGTCTTTTCAATCAGCCTCACTCGACTGAGAAGTTTGTTAGTGGCAAGGTTCGCATTGTGATGCGAATGATTAAGAAAAATATTTCCTGTAGAGCTGCTTCATCTACAGCTGACCCACTGAACATCTACAAATCTAGATCTAGGAGCTGACCCACTGAACATCTACAAATCGAGGACCGCCTACCAATCTGTCCCCACCAGATAGCACACCCCTTCAATGACAAAGGTCCACAAAAAACTCCAGAAAACATGAACTGATCCCATTTCTTAGGAGCTATCTCTCAAGAAGGCAGATGGTGAGGATGAAATTCATCATAACCTTTGGGGCGTAGGCTTTGATTGTCTAAGGATTAGGATGTTTGAAGATTGAGACTTCTAACTTGACATAGAGCCAATGATCCCATACTCCCTACCCTCTTGTACTCTTTTGAAGCATGGACTACCTAGAGCAAACCTAAGATCATAAATGATAAGTGATAAGAGCAGAATTAGGCCATTTGACCCATCAAGCCTACTTTGCAATTCAATCACGGCTAATCTATCTCTCCCTCCTAACCCCATTCTCCTGCCTTCTCCGCATAACCTCTGATACCCGTACTAATCAAAGCATTTCAAAGCACTGGAGAGAGAGATCCAATTCTATCTATAATATCCTCCAAATCTGCTGACAGGATAAGCACACTGATGGCACCATCCACGTCCAGATAATAGTCTCACAATTGAGGCAGTAATTACACTGCATTGGCCAGGCTACAAGATTGGCATAACTGACACCAGGTTTACACTTCAGTACTGGTGATTTGGGTGTCACAAGCTAAATGTTCATATCAGGGATTTGGGTGCAAAGGGACATATACTCAATTCATGGTTATGATCTGTGCAAACTTTTATCCATCAAAACTAACTAATGGAAAATTGAGCAGTTTGTCAGCTCAATACCCTGCCCAAACTCCAGACCTGTATTTTCTAAGCATGCTAAATTAATCCAGTCACCCTCAATTAAAAAGAGTGCATATCATTTCAACTCCTAATCAAAACCATCTTTCTAATTCTTGATTTCTATATTTATTTTAAATACCTACAGCATAATCATTTTTATTCTTTTCCATGTAGAGAGCTTTAGTTTTCTATTTCTTTCATTGCACTTCTGTAATGAAATGTTGGAATCGTTGTTGTTTCCTCCAGGCTGGTTTTGCTGTTTTAATCATTTTTGCAATGCAGTGAATGCAACGGTGAAGCGTGATCTCACTTTTACTTCAGGAAATGTCAGCATCAGGACAATGGATTTACATTCTATGAATAAATTTCTAGATATCATCACTTAATTGTGTTTTCCAGCTGCTCCATTTACTGTCACAATACATTCATTGTTTGATAATTCTTACATCCAGGCAAAAAAAAATTCTGAATCACTTCATTTAATGACGCATCTTTCATTTTGTAATCATGTTTGCCATTTTGCTGCCAATTACACATTTAAACACAAGTGATTCATCTGCGTAGTTGTGAAATTGCTTATGATTAAACAAAATTAACCTAAGTCGATGAACATCTCGTCGAAGAGAACATCTCGTCTGAAGAAGGGTCCCATCCAAAACATCACCCATTCCTTCTCTCCAGAGATGCTGCCTGTCCCGCTGAGTTACTCCAGCAATTTATGTCTACCTTCGATGAACATCTCACTTGTTCACAGATTTCATACCACTTTCCATACACTCTAGTTTTAAGGCTTTGTTGTATTGAACTAGTCCAGGAAACTCTCGGCAGCGCCGAACCCCCTAAAACTTGATCTTAAATCCCTTTTTGATTATTGGTACTTATTTATTTAAGCAGCACACTAGAAAATACAGCCATCAAGCATCATCTTACGTCAGGGATCTCAACTTTCATTGCAATATGAGCAGGACACATTAAAATGGTTATGAATTAATTGGAAGGTTCAATCTCTACCACTCAAGTAGATCACAATAGATTGGAGGATGGAGAAACAGGCCAGGAATAAGTCACGAGGATCACTGAGGCTAAATTTCTGGGAAGTGGAGGTGGACCGGTGGTACCTAACTCTGTATTTCTCAGGATGGTGGCATTTGGGCTGCCATTGCAGTCACTTTACCAGTTTCTCTGTCAGCCAGCCAAAACAAACTCCTGGAAGTGACCATTCAAGGCTAATTGCAGTACCTCCACTGAATCTTAGCCACCCACTGTCAATGTTATGGACTCTGAGCAAGCACCATGGCAACCAACAAAACTAGTATTAGGGAATGCCTGAAGATGAACAGTTTACTTATGTATGAACTGTGTAAAAAATTGCTTTAAAATTTGGATTTGAATATTTATTCTGTATTGGCAGTTATATTTGAATTGTAGGAGAGGTTATATGTTGAGGTTCTGGTTATTGGTATCACTCCTGTATTATTTGTTTACATTGAGCAGGGGGAAAACGTTTTATAGATTGTAGACTCCCTTTGCTTTCATTCTTCCCCCCCTCCTTTCCTTGCACCTGCAAACCCCCACACCTCCCTCTTTTGCATGTCTTCTTCCTCAGCCCATTGCATTTCAGTTTATCTCATCAATCCCTCAAGATAAGGTTGAACAGTGTGCGATACAAAATGCAAATCTTAAGTCCTGGCAGTAGTCATATGAGAAACAGCCTGAAGGTTTTGAGGCATCAGCTCCTTCAGCGCCATAGGCAAATCTCTGCCCAGGTTGTGGAGCTGTAGATACCTGGTCTGCCTTATGACAGCATGGCTATTCTTCTATGCCTGCAGTACCTGGGTGGCTAGATTCTGACTATAGCCACCAGTTGGCATATTTGGCAGTGTAGAGCTGCTGTCTCACAGCGCCAGAGTCCCAGGTTCGATCCTGACCACGGGCACTGTCTGTGTGGAGTTTGCACTTCCTCCTGCTTGCGTTTCCTCCTTGTGCTCCAGTTTCCTTCCACATCCCTAAGACGTGTGGGTTTGAAAGTTAACTGGTTTCTGAAAATTGCCCTTTGTGTGTAGGAAGTGGATGCAAAAGTGCGATAACATAGAACTAGTATGAATGGGTGATCGATGGTCGGCATAGTCTCAGTGGGCCCAAGGGCCTGTTTCCATGTAGTGTCTCCAAACTAAACTAAAGCAGTCATCATCCAACAGTCATGAATGCTGAAATAGAGCAGTAGTAGGGTAATGCTGCAGGATAAATGAATTGTGACTGCTGTCATGTAAGCATGCATTAACGTGCATTTAGCGCTTCCTGTGGACCCGTATGCAGTACACAGAGAGAATGGACCCTTTCGAAACAGCGATCCGAGTTTGCACGCGGAACATACAAACCGATGTGTGCTTGATCAATAATGCTCTGCGCCGTGGTAAATCTGCAATCCACGCCAAATCACTTGGTTATTCTACTTGCATGTGTCTGGCAGGAGGAAAAAGAGAAAAATAAGTTTCACTTACAATCGCTTTAGTGAAACAATCATCACAAGCATCATTTGTCACTGATGTTTACCAGCAATATAATTCTCAAATTATCATGGGCAGATACAGCGTCATAATGTGGGTCCTTCTCCCTCTATTCATCTTCTCCTTTCCAGACCCTTTTCCTGCTCGAGAACATATAACATGACAGCACAGGAACTGACCCTACAGCTCACAATGTCTGTGCGAACATGATGCCAAGACCAACTCTTACCTGCCTGCACAAAATCTACATCCCTCCATTCCCTGTATGTCCATGTGCCTATCCCAAAGTCTCTTAAATGCCACCATCGTACCTGCCTCCACCACCATCCCGGCAGGGAGTTCCAGGCTCTCACCACCATTTGTGTTTTAATAAACCTGCCCTGCATATCTCCTTGAAACTTTGCTCATTTCACCTTAAAGCTATGCCCTCAAGCATTTGATATTTCCACCCTGGAACAAAGGCTCTGACTGTCTATCCCATCTACGCTTCTCATAATTTTATATATCAGGTCACCCCTCACAAGGCAGATAACATGTTCCCAATGTTGGGGGAGTCCAGAACAAGGGGCCACAGTTTAAGAATAAGGGGTAGGCCATTTAGAACGGAGATGAGGAAGAACTTTTTCAGTCAGAGGGTGGTGAAGGTGTGGAATTCTCTGCCTCGGAAGGCAGTGGAGGCCAGTTCGTTGGATGCTTTCAAGAGAGAGCTGGATAGAGCTCTTAAGGATAGCGGAGTGAGGGGGTATGGGGAGAAGGCAGGAACGGGGTACTGATTGAGAGTGATCAGCCATGATCGCATTGAATGGCGGTGCTGGCTCGAAGGGCTGAATGTCCTACTCCTGCACCTATTGTCTATTGTCTATTGTCTATTGTCTATTGTCAACCTCTGGTGCTCTGGAGAGAACAATCCATCATTTGTCCAACTCTCCCTATGGCTAATGCCTCCTAACCAAGGCATCATTCTGATAAACCTCATATGCACCCTTTCCAAAGCTTCCATTCCTTCTTGTATTGGGACAACCAGAACTGTATGTAATACTCCAAATGCGGCCTAACCAAAGTCCTATAAAGCTGCACCATGACTCCTATATTCAATGCCTCGACCAATGAAGGCAAGCATAGCATATGTCTTCTTTACTGTTTTCCCTTTTCTCCACTGCTCATTCTCTCAATTATGATTACCTACTGCCATCATTCTATAGTTTTACTATAATGAGCTGTCACTGTAACAAGAGGCAAATATGTACATTGTAATGCATTGATGCTCTGTTCCTCACAAAGATTTTGCAAGTTAAACTAGACTTCTTTTGTGAATTGCCTTTTTAAATGTTGCTGCATGAGCTAATATTCAAAGGAGTGTTTGGTGATTCAACCGTGAAAATCTACTTTATCCTGCAGGTGGGTGTGATTAAATGTTTTCCATAGCAGCCTCCTTTTCCTGAAGTCACTTTGTTGTGACCCTTGTGTATAACTTTTAAGACGTCAGTATCCACATCAGTCCCTTAGTACATTATTCCTAAACATAGACTCTGAAGGCCAGAATGATGCACTCACAGACTGACATACGAATGGATCCATAGAGGGAAAGATTATGACTCTGTCTGCTAAAAATAAAATCAGTTACAATTTGCTGCACATCTTTATGTGTTTTGCAGAAGAGCAAAAGCTTTATTTATTGCTGATCCATCTCCTTGATGGTTCAGCAGTGAGTGTGAGGCACCGGAGTGTTATTAAATCTGACAGAATGGCTGCTTCGTACCCAAAACTAACTACTTTGATCCCAAACCTCTTGCCATTGTACATTTCTCCTGCTTGATATATTCACATGTAATTATTCACAAGCAAACTCAGGGCTCACGCAGAAAACTAATAAAGACAGAAAATGCTGAAATCACTCAGCAAGTTAGGCAGCATTTGTGCAAAATGAAATAAAGTCAAAGTTTCAAGTTGATGATCCCTTTGTCAGAACTGGGACTTGAATCTGAAACAGCGACTATGCTCCTGCTGATAATTCTCACAATTTCTGTTGTTGTTTTAGATTGGTACAGGACCCAAATATGGGAGTTTGTAGAGTGCCTCCAAGATGGATTCTTAGAGCAGCTTGTACTGGAGCCTACCAGGGAGAAGGTAATTCTAGATTTAGTGTTGTGTAATGAACCGGATTTGATAAAGGAACTCAAGATAAAAGAACTATTAGGAAGTCATGACCATAATGTGATAAGTTTTAATCTGCAATTTGAGAGGGAGAAGGTAAGATCAGAAGTGTCAGTATTACAGTTGAACAAAGGCATGAAGGAGGAGCTGGCCAAAGTTGACTGGAAAGGGACCCTAGCAGGGATGACGGTGGAACAGCAATGGCAGGTATTTCTGGGAATAATCCAGAAGATGCAGGATCATTTCATTCCAAAGAGGAAGAAAGATTCTAAGGGGAGTAAGAGGTGACTGTGGCTGACAAGGGAAGTCAAGGACAGTATAAAAATAAAAGAGAAGACGTATAACATAGCAAAGATAAGCGGGAAGCCAGAGGATTGGGAAAATTTTAAAGATCAACAGAAGGTAACTAAAAAGGCAATAGGGGGAGAAAATATGAAGTACAAAGGTAAGCTAGCCAAGAATATAAAGGATAGTAAAAGCTTCTTTAGGAATGTGAAAAGGAAAAAAATAATGAAGACAAATGTGGGTCCCTTGAAGACAGAAACAGGTGAATTTAATATGGGGAACAAGGAAATGGCAGACGAGTTGAACAGATACTTTGGTTCTGTCTTCACTAAGAAAGACACAAACAATCTCCCAGATGTACTAGGGGACAGAGGACCTAAGGTGATGGAGGAACTGAAGGAAATTCACATTAGTCAGGAAATGGTGTTGGGTAGACTGATGGAACTAAAGGTTGAAAAATCCCCAGGGCCTGATGGTATGCATCCCAGGGTACTCAAGGAGGTGGCTCTAGAAATTGTGGACACATTGGTGATCATTTTCCAATGTTCTAAAGATACTAGATCAGTTCCTGTGGATTGGAGGGTAGCTAATGTTATGCCACTTTTTAAGAAAGGAGGGAGAGGGAAAGCTGGGAATTATAGACTCGTTAGTCTATAGACTAGGAAGATGGTGGGGTATCAAGGCTCGGTGCTGAGCCGCAAGGTCAAGGCTCGGTGCTGGGACCGCAGCTATTTACAATATACATTCATGTTTTAGATGAAGGAAGTAAAAGTAACATTAGCAAATTTGCAGATGATACAAAGGTGGGTGACAGTGTGAACTGTGAAGAGGATGCTATGAGGACACAGGGTGACTTGGACATGTTGGGTGAATGGGCGGATGCAAGACAGATGCAGGACAATGTGGATAAATGTGAGGTGATCCACTTTGGTGGCAATAACAGGAAGGCAGATTATTATCTCAATGGTGTCAGGTTCACCAGGTTAATTCCTGGGATGGCTGGACTGACATATGATGAATGGAGCGACTGGGCTTGTAGACACTGGAATTTAGAAGGATGAGAGGGGATCTTATAGAAACATATAAAATTATTAAGGGATTGGACATGCTAGATGCAGGAAACATGTTCCCGATGTTCGGGGAGTCCAGAACCAGGGACCACAGTTTAAGAATAAGGGGTAGGCCATTTAGAACTGAGATGAGGAAAAACGATTTCACCCAGAGAGTTGTGAATTTGTGGAATTCTCTGCCTCAGAAGGCAGTGGAGGCCGATTCACTGGATGCATTCAAAAGAGAGTTAGCTAGAGCTCTTAGGGCTAGCGGAATCAACTACTCCACGCCCTACAAGTAGACCTTCCACCTCTCTACTCATTCACAGTAGACTTTAAACATTTACCTTTCCAGTGCTCCCAATGTCAAGTGGGGCTAAGGTCATAGGTCATAAGTCATAAGTGAAAGGAGCAGAATTAGGCCATTCGGCCCATCAAGTCTGCTCCGCCATTCAATCATGGCTGATCTATCTCCCTCCTAACCCCATTCTCCTGCCTTCTCCCCATAACCCCTGACACCCGTACAAATCAAGAATCTATCTATATCTGTCTTAAAAATATCCATTGACTTGACCTCCACAGCCTTCTGTGGCAAAGAATTCCACAGATTCACCACAACCAGAGGGTCAGCGGAACCTGCTGCGTTTTGCATCTGTCAATTTAATGTCAATGAAAAATTAGATTTGAGTTAACACCTGATATGCAAGAACAGTGGACACATTTATCACTGCTGAGAGCCAGCTGCCGTGCTGAAGCAGATGGAGAGGAGTTGGGTCTCTGCTCTTTCCAGCAGTGTCATTGGTGCATTCGGAATGAATATCTTTATCATTTGGTTTTATTTTGCAACTGAAGCAGTACTTCCTTTAAGGATTCAGGTTCGCTCAACAAAAAGAACAAAAATTGCTTGTTCAGGACCATTAATTCCTTGTTAAAGGCCAATTAAGAGAAAGGAGCAATTTTGCTCATGATGGGATAAATGCAAAGACTGGGCTCATTAACCACAGTTAGACCACTGTGATTGTTTGCAAAATGACAAATCAGCCTCACAGTTTCATCAGAGCACTGCCAGAGGAGCCCAAAGTCTTAACGTTTCAACAGAAGTCAGTTGTTCATCCCAATGTGTTTGTTCTGCTGTTCTGCACTCTCGCTTTTGCTACCTTACTTTTTAACTGGGTGATAAAATTATCTTCTATTTAATAAGAATTATTTTCTATTCAATATTTACTTTAAGAAATAGCTTGGATGCACAGAACTCATAACCAAAAATGTGTCCAGCTCTCTGTGTATCCATGTATGCTTCATCATTGACAAGCTTTCAGTTGAGATTTCTGCCGGTACAGAAAAGTAGCAATAGGACAGCACAGTTGTAACCAGTAGATGTTGGCGTGGACCCAGTGGGTCAATGGGCCAATTTCCATGCTGTATCTTTCTATCAATTCAATCAATCAATTGACCTCCTACATCAAGTTTTCTCTGAAGTGCCCATGTTGTTGGAAGATCTGTTTGATCATCATGTCTGGGCAATGGATTGGTCTAAGCTTTCATAAGGTTTGTAAAGGCATCCCACAGCTCAAGCTCCAAAATTAGACTCTAGGAGTTACAGCAATTCCAACTCCAGCAAATATGTGTGGCAATTCTCCTTGACCTCCAGCAATCTGGTGGTAAGAGGATCTCCAAAGGCAATGGGCATTTTACATTATGTTGCACAACTCAGGGATTTAGATTCTTAGACCACTGGGATCTGTTTTGCGGTAAGGGGGAATTGTACAAAAGGGACGGGTTGCACCTCAACAGGCGGGGGACCAGCATTTCTGGCAATGCTACATGGGTAGTTTTAAACTAACTAGTGTGGGAGGGGGAGGGGGAGGGGGGGGGGGTGTTTCAAATGGGATAGACAAGGATGGAGTTAAAGGGAAAGAGAGTATAGGAAAAATTAAGAAAGCTCACGAAGCAATAGGAGAGAATGGTCATGTAATAGGAATCAATGTGAAAGGTGAGATGAGCAAAAGATTAAATGTACTGTATATGAATGCACAAAGTATAAGAAGTAAAGTGGAAGAGCTTGAGGCTCAGTTAGAGATTGGTAGGTATGACATTGTGAGGATTACAGAGACGTGGCTGCAGAAGGATTAGGACTGCGAACTGAATATTCAAGGTTATACGTCCTATAGAAAGGACAGACAGGTGGGCAGAGGAGGTGGGTAGTTCTGTTGGTGAGGGATGGAATTCAGTCCCTTGCGACATTGGGACTGACGATGTAGAGTCACTGTGGATAGAGTTGAAGAATTGTAAAGGTAAGGAGACACTAATGGGAGTTATCTACAGCCCCCCAAACAGTAGCCTGGATAGAGGGTGTAATTTGCAGCAGGAGTTAAAATTGCATGTAACAAAGGTAATGGCACTGTGGTTATGGGGGATTTCAATATGCAGGTAGACTGGGAAAATCAGGTTGGTTCTGGACCCCAAGAAAGGGGGTTTGTAGAGTGCCACCGAGATCGATTCAGAGCAGCTTGCACTAGAGCCTACCAGGGAGAAGGCAATTCTGGATTTAGTGTTGTCCAATGAACCAGATTTAATAAGGGAACTCAAGGTAAAGGAACCACTAGGAGGTAGTGACCATCATATGATTAGTTTTAATCTACAATTTGAGAGGGAGAAGGTTAAACCAGGAATGTCAGTGTTGCAGTTGAACAAAGGGGACTATGAATGCATGAGAGAGGAGCTGGCCAAGGTTAAATGGAAAAGGATCCTAGCAGGAATGAAGGTGGAACAGCAATAGCAGGAATTTCTGGGCATCATCCAGAAGATGCAGGATCATTTCATTCCAAAGAGGAAGAAAGATTCTAAGGGGAGTAAGAGGCAACCATGGCTGACAAGGGAAGTTAGAGATGGAATAAAACGAAAAGAAAAGATGTATACGATAGCTAAGAGTAGCAGGAAGCCAGAGGATTGGGCAACTTTCAAAGGACAACAGATGATAGCAAAAAGGGCAATACGGGCTGAAAAGATGAGGTACGAAGCAAAGCTGGCCAAGAATATAAAGGACAGTAAAAGCTTCTGTTAAAAGAAAAAGATTAGTAAAGACAAATGTGGGTCCCTTGAAGGCAGAAACGGGTGAGATTATTATGGGTAACAAGGAAATGGCGGAAGAAATAAACAGATACTTCGGATCTGTCTTCACTAAGGAAGACACAAATAATCTCCCAGATGTACTAGTGGACAGAGGATCAAGGGAGACAGAGAAACTGAAAGAAATTTGCATTAGGTGAGAAATAGTATTGGGTAGACTGATGGGACTGAAGGCTGATAAATTCCCAGGGCCTGATGGTCTGCATCCCAGGGTATTCAAGGAGGTGGCTCAAGAAATCGTGGACGCATTGGTGATCATTTTCCAATGTTCAATAAATTCAGGATCAGTTCCTGTGGATTGGATGGTAGCTAACGTTATCCCACTTTTCAGGAAACAAGCAAGAGAGAAATCAGGGAATTATAGACCAGTTAGCTTGACATCGGTGGTGGGGAAGATTCTGGAGTCAATTATTAAAGAGGTAATAACAGCGCATTTGGATAGCGGTAAAAGGATTGGTCCAAGTTAGCATGGGTTTATGAAGGGGAAATCCTGCTTGACTAATCTTCTGGAATTTTTTGAGGATGTATCAAGTAAAATGGATGAAGGAGAGCCAATGGATATAGTGTTTTTAGACTTACAAAAAGCTTTTGATAAGGTTCCACACAGGAGGTTGGTGAGCAAAATTAGAGCACATGGTATTGGGGGTAGGGAGGTAGAAGGCAGTGGAGGCCAATTCACTGGATGAATTAAAAAGAGAGTTAGATAG
This sequence comes from Rhinoraja longicauda, assembly GCF_053455715.1. NCBI lineage: Eukaryota > Metazoa > Chordata > Chondrichthyes > Rajiformes > Arhynchobatidae > Rhinoraja > Rhinoraja longicauda. The sequence goes on along the minus strand of NC_135953.1, from coordinate 82,144,060 downwards.
AGCTCTAGGGGCTAGTGGAATCAAGGGAAATGGGGAGAAGGCAGGTACAGGTTACTGATTGTAGATGATCAGCCATGATCACAATGAATGGCGGTGCTGGCTTGAAAGGCCAAATGGCATCCTCCTGCACCTATTTTCTATGTTTCTATTCATCAAAACTAAGATATGTAGAAGCAAAGAACTGCAGATGCTGGTTTATACCAAAGATAGACACAAAGTGTCTAAACTAAATTGATTTGCAGGGAAAGTGCAGGGCTGGAATGGAGGACCCGAGTGATAACGTTGAATGCAAAATAACAAATTAACAAAGTGTTTGTGAATGCAATGTGAGACCTTTCCTAACATGTTATAGATCAGGAATTTGGACAAAACTGCCAATGTCTTCTCACATAAGCACCAGCAAATGTTTAACTTCCACTCATTCGCATGAGGGAAAATGTATGGCCTCTAGAATCCACTCGATTAAACGGCGTCATTTAAGTGGAGAGGAACGATTGCAAGGGATGAAGGTCAGTGTTGAAATACAAAACATGGTGGATGCTGGAATTATGAAATAGTATTATAAAATGGTAGAAAAATCCAGAAGGTCTGGTGTCATTCACAAAGAGTTATCATTTCAGGTCAATGACCTCTCATTTATTCAGAAAATTCTTCAATTTTAAACCAATTATTTTATTTTTCATTGTTTTGATATTTCCTCACCGCCTGCAGATCTCAACCATGATAAATGTTAGTATTGTTAGATTTTCAAAATTTGTTTAAAAAAAAAATTCTCAATGTATAATCTGTTAGTATTTCAGTTTAATATGATATTTTTAACATTTAATATTAATATTAATATTTCTAAATGTTTTTTCCAGTGTTAATCAGCTATCAAAATCTTTGTCATGGTTTAGAAATACAGCATGGAATTAAGGCCCTGCAGCCCACCGAGTCCATGCTGACCATTAATCACGTGTTTACACTAGTTCTATGTTATCCCACTTGTGCCTAAACTCCCTACACACTGGGGGCAATTTACAGAGGCCAATTAAGCTACAAACTTTGGGATGTGGGAGGAAAGCAGAGCACCCAGAAGAAACCCACGCGGTCAAATGGAAAATGTGCAAACTCTGTGCAGACAGTAACTGTGCTCAGGACCAAGCCCAGATCTCTGGCGTTTGTGAGGCAGCAGCTCTATCAGCTGCGCCACGGTGTCACCTTGTTGAATTGTGATTTCAATAGAAATAAATAGTATTGTGCCGTAACAATTTTACACTTACATAACAGATGGGCAGCACGGTTGTGCAATGGTAGAGTTGCTGCCTTACAGCGTCAGAGACACGGGTTCGACCCTGACTACAGGTTCTCTCCGTACCGCGTTTGTATGTTCTCCCCGTGGCCTGCTTGGATTTTCTCCAGGAGCTCCGGTTTCCTCCCACACTCCAAAAATGTACAATTTTGTAGGTTAATTGGCTTCAGTAAAATTGTGAATAGTCCCTCATGTGTGCAGGATAGTGTTAGTGTGCGGGGATCGCTGGTCGGCGCGGACTCAGTGGGCCGAAGGGCCTGTTTCCCCACTGTATCACTGTATTTCTGAACAAAACTAAACTAACAAGTAAAAAATTCTACACCAACCACCTACCCTTCTATAATGTGGAAAGAAGTATTTCTGCCCATTTAAACGAGAAAATGTTAACATAGTAACAGCAATTTTCAAAAGCACAAGGCATTAAACTGATTTAGAGATTTTCATCTTTCATGGAATGTGGTAACAATACCGTCCTTGGCGTTCATCAGTGAGGAAGGATATGGGCTTGGTGTTTCCCCAATATCTGCAAAGGAGTGTCAAATAGTCACTATGTGGCATGTCGTTGCCAGATATCAACTGCTGTCCATGTAAACAACATTCCCCACAGTTCCTTCTTAAAACCCCATCTATGAGATTTTGCTTTTGATACAATTACAATGGTATCAAAATGATCCTGGTACAAATTCCTGAAATACCTCATCTAATATCATTGTGAGCCCACTTTTAGATCAATAATAACAAGTACATGGAAAGCTGTGCATATTGAGGACAACTGGCAGAAATTAATAAATGTACCCACCAGCAAAAACCAGTGAAAAATGACATACATTCCAAAATAGCATGGTATCGCTTTACCTTGAGTGACAAGTGGTACTGTGGGGGTTATTAATGTGACATTGACTGCACAGTCCACATTTCTCTGCAAACCTTGAGCTGCTATTTTGAGTAAACTCTTGACAACTTCTGTCCCAAATAACATGAAATTAGTTGGGAATAGCAAGAAGGACACATTAGGCTTCAAGGTGATTTTGAGTGAGTGGCCAAATATATGACAAATGCAGTATAATGTCGGTAGAGGTAAAATCGCCCACTTTGCTCAGAAAACACAGAGGCAGAGTAATATTTAAGTGGTGATACATTGGCAAATACTGAAGCACAAATGGATCTGTGTGTCCTTGTCAACAAGTCCCTGGAAACAAACATGCAGCTTCAGTAGGGACAGAAACTGCAGATGCTGAAATCTTGAACAAAACACAAAGCGCTGGAGTAACTCAGCAGGTCAGGTAGCATCTGTAGAGGGAATGGACAAATGAAGTTTCGGGTGGGGTCCTTTCCCGACCTGAAAAGTGGTCTGTGCGTTCCCTCCACAGAGATAGCCCCACCCACTGAGTTCCTCGACACTTTGTTTTTTGTGCAGGTTCAGTAAACTGTTAAGAAGCCAAGTAGTATGTTGGCCTTTGTTGCAAGAGGTTTTGGATAAAGGAGCAGAAATAGTACAATTATATATGGCCTTCAGTAAGACCACACCTGGAGTACCGTGTGCTGTTTCCTCATCCAAGAAGCGTATCCTCACTGCAGAGAGAGTGCAACAAAACTGATTCCTAAGAAGCTGAGACTGTTGTTTGAGTAGATATTGGCGTTCAGAAGCATGACAAGAAATGTGACTGCTGCATGCAGCAACTGATCGAGCTCAACAAGGTTGAGATCTCACAATCTCAGGATGCAGGGTAAGACATTTAGGACTGGGATGAGGAGAAATTTCTTCATACATATAATGATAACTTGTGGAATTCTCAACTGGGGTGGCACAGTGGCACAGCAGTAGAGTTGCTGCCATACATCGCCAGAGACCTCGGTTTGATCCTGACTACAATTGCTGTCTATACGGAGTTTGTATGTTTGCCCTGTGACCCTGTTTGTTTTTCTCCAAGTGCTCCGATTTTCTCCCCCACACTCCAAAAATGGATGGGTTTGTAGATTCATTTGTTAAAAAGAATTGTAAATTGTCCCTTGTGTGTTGGATAATGTTAGTATATGCTGATCGCTAGATGCCATGGACCAGACACGATGGACCTGTTTCTGCGCTGTATCTCTAAAGTCTAAAGTCACAAAGGATGCCAGGATGCTGGATATATTAAACAAGGAAATAGATTTATAGACACAAAGAGCTTGAGGGGATATGGGGTGAGAGCAGGAATGTGGGGATCAGTTAGGAGATAAGTCATTCATTATACTATTGAATGGTAGAGAATGCCCCAATAGCCAAATGGCCTAATTTCAATGTTTCTAATTGTTTCTTTTCTTTTTGTTATTGCTATCAAAGAATGCAGATACTCGTCCTCCAGGAGTTGACTGAATCATGGAATGGTGCTACACAAGGAGATGCCCATTGGCCCATCGTCCCGATGCTAACTCTCTGGAAGGCCTATCGGACTGTTCACAATCCCCCTGGTTTTTCCCCAATAGCCAGCAATAACTTTTCCCCTTCAAGTGACAATTTGCTATTTGAAAAAAAAAGTTGAATCTGCTTATTATCTTTTTTTCAGGCTGCTCATTGCTGATCAGAACAAATCACTGCCTTAGAATGCGTTTCACCTGACTCCAAAACAACAGCATATGTGCAAAGTGCAGCAGATGTATGATAATGTTCCCATTCACTGAGATGGTTAAAGGTGAACTGGGCTGCTGCAATTTGCTTTTAAGAAGCTTTAATAACTGTAGCATTATTCATCTCCCATCTCCAAATTGATGAACTCCCAATTAGAGGAATTCCCATGGCTTGGCACACAACCAAATCTAGTGAACTGAACTAAGTGGGAAACTACAATGGGTCAGCACTCCTTCCAACGGCAGGTGTAAAATCTGAGGAAAATCAAAGCATCTGTGTTTTGGGCAGATTGCAGAATGCTTCCAATACAGTACAACCTTCCATTTAAAGCGACACCATTCTGACTTGCTACTCATTATTGGGAAGTCTTGCCTGCCAGAAATTTGACCACAAATTGTGTAATTTTCTGACCATTGAAGGTCAAGGCACCATACCCACTTCACAAATGGAAAAGCACTGTTACCAGCTGCACAAAGACAGGAAAATATTCAAACCTACCCTCACCTTCATCTGTTACCACTGCCAATCTGTTATGGTGACTGCGGGATGTTTCAAGCTCCTGCTTTTAGACAATAGACAATAGGTGCAGGAGTAGGCCATTCGCCCCCTCGAGCCATTCCGGGAATTAACCTAAATTCCCTACACTGCACGCCCTCAATAGCAAGAATATCCTTCCTCAAATTTGGAGACCAAAACTGCACACAGTACACTAGGTGCGGTCTCACTAGGGCCCTGTACAACTGCAGAAGGACCTCTTTGCTCCTGTACTCAACTCCTCTTGTTATGAAGGCCAACATTCCATTGGCTTTCTTCACTGCCTGCTCTACCTGCATGCTTCCTTTCAGTGACTGATGCACTAGGACACCCAGATCTCGTTGTACGTCCCCTTTTCCTAACTTGACACCATTCAGATAATAATCTGTCTTCCTATTCTTACCACCAAAGTAGATAACCTCACACTTATCCACATTAAACTGCATTGGCCATGCATCCGCCCACTCACACAACCTGTCCAAGTCACCCTGCAACCTCATAGCATCTTCCTCACAGTTCACACTGCCACCCAGCTTTGTATCATCTGCAAATTTGCTAATGGTACTTTTAATCCCTTCATCCAAGTCATTAATGTATATTGTAAATAGCTGCGGTCCCAGCACCGAGCCTTGCGGTACCCCACTAGTCACTGCCTACCATTCTGAAAGGGACCCATTTTTCCCCACTCTTTGCTTTCTGTCTGCCAACCAATTTTCTATCCATGTCAGTACCCTACCCCCAATACCATGTGCTATAATTTTGCCCACTAATCTCCTATGTGGAACCTTGTCGAAGGCTTTCTGAAAGTCAAGGTACACCACATCCACCGGCTCTCCCCTGTCAATTTTCCTAGTTACATCCTCAAAAAATTCCAGAAGATTAGTCAAACATGATTTCCCCTTCGTAAATCCATGCTGACTCGGAACGTTCCTGTTACTGCTATCCAAATGCTCCGCAATTTCGTCTTTTACAATTGACTCCAGCATCTTCCCCACCACTGATGTCAGACTAACTGGTCTATTATTTCCCATTTTCTCTCTCCCTCCTTTCTTAAAAAGTGGGATAACATTAGCTACCCTCCAATCCACAGGAACTGATCCTGAATCTATAGAACATTGGAAAATGATCACCAATGCGTCCACAATTTCTAGAGCCACCTCCTTAAGTACCCTGGGATGCAGACCATCAGGCCCTGGGGATTTATCAGCCTTCAGTCCCATCAGTCTATCCAACACCATTTCCGGCCTAATATGAATTTCCTTCAGTTCCTCCGTCACCCTAGGATCTCTGGCCACGAGAACATCTGGGAGATTTTTTGTATCTTCCTTAGTGAAGACAGATCCAAAGTACCATTTCCTTGTTCCCCATAATAAATTCTCCTGATTCTGTCTTCAAGGGACCCACATTTGCCTTGACTATTTTTTTTCTCTTCCCACTCTTCTTTGCTATGTTATTTTTCTTCTCTTTTATTTTTATGGTGTCCTTGACTTCCCTTGTCAGCCACGGGTGCCTCTTACTCCCCTTAGAATCTTTCCTCCTCTTTGGAATAAATTGATCCTGCAACTTCTGCATTATTCCCAGGAATACCTGCCATTGCTGTTCCACCGTCTTCCCTGCTAGGGCCTCCTTCCAGTCAAATCTGGCCAGCTCCTGCCTCATGCCTCTGTTATCCCCTTTGCTATACTGTAATACTGACACTTCGATTTTCCCTTCTCCCTCTCAATTTGTAGAGTAAAACTTATCATATTGTGATCACTGTCTCCAAATGGCTCTTTTACCTTGAGTTCCCTTACCAGATCAGGTTCATTACACAACACTAAATCCAGAATTGCCTTCTCCCTGGTAGGCTCCAGTACAAGCTGTTCTAAGAATCCATCTCGGAGGCACTCCACAAACTCCCTTTCCTGGGGTCCAGTACCAACCTGATTTTCCCAGTCTACCTGCATGTTGAAATCTCCCATAACCACCGTAGCATTACATTTGCGACATGCCAATTTTAGCTCTTGATTCAACTTGCACCCTAAGTCGAGGCTACTGTTTGGGGGCCTGTAGATAACTCCCATTAGGGTCTTTTTACCTGTACAATTCCTAATTTCTATCCATACTAATTCTACATCTCCTGATTCTATGTCACCCCTTGCAAGGGAGTGAATATCATTCCTTACCAACAGAGCGATCCCACCCCCTCTACCCACCTGTCTGTCTTTTCTATACGTTGTGTACTCCTGAATATTCAGTTCCCAGCCATGGTCCTCTTGTAGCCATGTCTCTGTAATTCCCACAACATCATACTTGCCAATGTCTAACTGAGCCTCAAGTTCATCCACTTTATTTTTTATACTTCGCGCATTTAAATACAACACTTTAACTTCGGTATTCACCTCCCCTCTCACACCATTGGCCCTGACCTTGCTCTCTTATCCCATCAAGAACTTTCCTTCCCATTTATTCGAGTCCTTTGCAATTTCCCCTATATTCGCTTCCCCTTTAACTCCATCTTCATATTCCCAACTATTACCCACCACCCACCCAGCACTAAAGCAAACAGAAGTTCAGGTAAACAACAGCATCTTACTATCTGGGTTACAGATGCCCTTTAAGCTCGACAAATGAGATAAAATATACATTTAGATTACTGTTAAATGATAGTCTGCAGCACGGTTCATTTACTTGAAAATCTCCAGGCAACCATCTTCACAGAGGTTTTCAAATAAACCCTACCAGGAAACCTTTTTAGTGAGGCTGATAAATTGTGAGTAATGGCTATTCATGTGTTTGTTTAAATTATCATGGGCACTCACTGATGCAGAGCGAAAGGCAAAACAAGCGCCCACTTCCTTAGAAACTTCAAAAAAGAGTTGTCATTACCATCAGCAATTGAACTGCAAGGCCTTTTTATTGCAAAATGTGAACAAAAAAAATCAAGAAGCATTGATGTGCCTAATGCATCTGTTCATCCTATCATCCTTTTGTCTTCTGTAAATAGCTCACCGGCCCCTCTGTCCAACAGAGAGCATTTACGTAAATGATGCTGAAGCCTGTATCATTAATATTCACCCACTGTCTGTCACACACACACGTTACTGTACATCTGTTATGCAAATGTATGCAAATTACATCTCACTGACAGCTGCCATTATTTACTCCATTTTTTTTTTGGGGGGGGGGTGGAATCTCCCATCCTGAAGTTTTCAATCTGCCACAGAAAAACCTTTGCCTAATGGTTAGTAATGAGAGTTAAATATGATGAAGAATGGAATTCAGCACTCAAAATGCAGCGGGCGAATAACAACACTCGCGGCTAATGAGATGCCAGAATGTGGAATGGGCTGTAAACAAGTTGGTTGGGACCCTTCCTGAGTGATTTATATTTTCTAATTTGCTTTTAGTTTAAGCCTTTTGTTCCCCCTTGCACATCTTTGAAATGCTCTGACCGTGTTAGCCAGCATTCATCCACAGGCAAAATTAATAATTCCCATGCATGGCTGCACAAAGAAAATGAATTTTATTTCTGTGTTTATTTTGAAAATAATGTAAATGCTACTCGACAATGGACCACACTTAAGAAATGCCTAATTAAAAATCTACTTGCTAGGATTTTGCTGAGTGGCTTCCGTTAATAACATTTTTAAGCCCTTTTCTGAAGGTTGCTAGGCGTCCCAGATGATTCTGGTTGCAAGAATTGTGGGAAAGGTAGTTTAAAGCTGATCATCCTATTTCATGTCCTTCTGCTCTTCACCTTCTAGCTACAAGCTGTTTATCGCTTCCTTGTTGACCCTTCTAAACTTGAGAGAACAGCAGTTCAATCCATTGAGGAACCTGCATAATGCATATTTCACTGGTACATATAACTGCATGGTGATGAGATGACTTCTGGTGGGTGTGCCTGCGCAGAGACACATCAACTGGAAAAGTATTGTATCAACAACATCCTACACTACTGAGGCCTAAAGAAGTGTTGTGACTGGAATGTTAAATTAACTCCAACAAAAAAAGTGTAATTTATTTTTCAAGTGGAGTGTGAAGTAAATCCAGTTAATAGAGAGAATCGGTACACGAAGCCTTCTATAATAGTGAATCTCACTCCTGTATGTCTTACGTGTCATGAAGGCAACAAGGAAAAAAGTAGCTAAAGTGATTCTCATTCATTCTCTAACCCACATCAGGAAAATTAAATCTGATGCTCAAAGCTGGGAGTGTTTCTTATTTAAAACAATCAGCAGGAAGAGTTGTTAACCAGCTGATTTTTGTTTAATCCTATAGGGACAAAGTGTATATTGTTGCCAAGGCTATTATTGTGAGCAGTTACTGAGCTCTGACTATACAACTAAGTAGGCCACTTGCTTTTATCACTCCTTTATTTTGATTGCTATAATCCTGATGCAGGATCACGACCTCAAATGTCAATACATCCTTTTTGTGTCCACAGATGCTGCTTGACCTGCTGAGATCTTCCAGCAGTTTGTTTTTGCTATTATCACTCAACTATTTCCATTAAACCAAAAGGTTCTTTGCTATGCAAGTGACAGGCTATCAACTGAGAGGTTCTTTGTTATGACTAAAATGTATATGTAAGGATGTCCAAAGAAACAAAGTAAAATGTAGATATGGAATTGGATCTCCTCTTATGATAATCTAAAGGCATGTTGTATTTGCATTACAATCAGTAAGCAGCATTGTGATGTGTAGCAATGAACTACAAATGCTAATTTATACTGAAGATAGACACAAAGTACTGGAGTAACTCAGCGTAAGAAAATAACTGCAGATGCTGGTACAAATCGAAGGTATTTATTCACAAAATGCTGGAGTAACTCAGCAGGTCAGGCAGCATCTCAGGAGAGAAGGAATGGGTGACTTTTCGGGTCGAGACCTTCTTCAGACTGATGTCAGAGGGGCGGGACAAAGGAAGGATATAGGTGGAGACAGGAAGACAGTGGGAGATCTGGGAAGGGGAGGGGAAGAGAGGGACTGAGGAACTATCTAAAGTTGGAGAAGTCAACGTTCATACCGCTGGGCTGCAAGCTGCCCAGGCGAAATATGTGGTGCTGTTCCTCCAATTTCCAGTGGGCCTCACTATGGCACTGGAGGAGGCCATGACAGAAAGGTCAGACTGGGAGTGGGAGGGGGAGTTGAAGTGCTCAGCCACTGGGAGATCAGGTTGGTTAAGGCAGACTGAGCGAAGGTGTTGAGCGAAGCGATCGCCGAGCCTGCGTTTGGTTTCGCCGATGTGCGAGTCAGGCAACATCTCTGGAGAAAAAGTATGGGCGACGTTTCGGGTCAGGACCCTTCTTCAGACAGAAGACAGGAATCTGAAGAAGGGTCCCGACCAGAAAGGTCACCCATCCTTTTTCTCCAGGTTTGCTGCCTGAACAGCTGAGTTACTCCAGCACTTTGTGTCTATTAGGAGCATTATGGTGTTCGTCGTTAAGATTGAACCTGAAAGAAGTGGATGAATAGTGTTTATAAAATCTAACCAAATAAAGAGAGATGTGATGTTGACCGATTGCTGGTAGGTTTGTATTAACAATTATAAATTGAGTGAACATTAAAATATATGAAGTACTTGCTGAGACTTCAGGTGCTCCTGTATGGATCAGCTTATCGATGAGGAGACAACAAACATTTCAAACAATTTAAACTCAGGCTTCAATGGTAGTTAAAGCAAAACGGGTACAAACTAAGGAGGTGAGGTACAAGTCAGAAACCTATTGAATCATGAGGCATCAACTGATAAGAGTCCTCTTCAGTTACTAAAATCCGCAATTATAATTATAAAGAAAACAATTACAAAAATATCAGCTGCACCAACTCTAAAATTTATGATTTCCTTGAAATGAACTTAACTCTGCTGAAAAAGTAAGATTGGTAGTGGGCAGTATGTATCTCAAGCATCAAGAATTAAACCAATGGTAATTTAGTTTAGAGATACAGTGTGGAAACAAGCCCTTCGGTCCACCGAGTTCACGCCAACCTGCGATCCCAGCACATTAACACCATCCAACACATACTAAGGACAATTTATATTTATACCAAGCCAATTAACCCACAAACTTGTATGTCTTTGAGGTAGTTTTCTCTTTATGATCTGCAGAATTGACTTGTATGTACTTAGGTGGCACATGATGTTGCCTATTTGGATGACAATGAGACATTTGGCATGATAGGCTGCCCAATATGGTAACGGTACATGAAATCCCAAGCAAGCTGGTGACTTGAAATCAAAACTGGTTGGTGATAAAAGGCAAAGGATAGTTGTTGATGAATATTCCCCTGATTGGTCGTTTGTGTCAGCCACTGGAATCTGTTATGGGATATTTGCTGGTTGAGATGTATGTTAACAAGTAGGATGTGAATGTAGGTCAGATGATTAGTAAGTTTTCAGGTGCCATGAAGTTAGTGGTGGTGTGGATATCGAGGTAGATTGTCTAAGGCTAAAGCAAAATATAGGTAAGTTAGAAAGTGTTGCAGTACTAAAAAGGTGCAGAGGAGATCACCAGAATGTTGCCTGAATTGGAGGATTTTAGTTATGGAGAGAGATTGGATAGGCTTGAGATAGACACAAAGTGCTGGAGTAACTCAGCGGGTCAGGCAGCATCTGCGGAGAAAAAAGGATGGGTGACTCTTCTTCAAACAGGTCGAGACTCTTTTTCAAACCTTCTGCAGGTTTGGGCTTCTTTTCCTGGAGTGAAGAAGCCTGAGAAGTGACTTGATCGAAGTATATAAAATTATGAAAGGTATAGACAGGGTAAATATCCTAACTTTTTTCCCCACGATAGGTGCATCAAAAACAAGAGAGCATTGATTTAAGATGAGAAGGAGTTTTAAAGGGGTCTGAAGGTTACATCTTTTACATGGAGTGCGGCTGATATCTGGAAGGTGCTGCCACAAGATATGATGGGATCAGACCCAACAAAGAGGCATTTAGACAGGCTCTTAACTAGACAAGTCAAAGAAGACGTGTGGGCAAATAGGATTAATGTAGATGGGCAAAAAGGTCGGCATGGACACGATGAGTTGAAGGGGCACATTTTTGTGCTGAACAACTCTATGACTCTTGGATGAAGCTGACCTCCTGTGTAAATTCATGGCAGTAAAAGTGCCCCCTGGATGATGTGCCACACAGGTTTCCCACAGGAACAGGAAGAGTAATCTTAAAGAGGAAGTGACTATAATCTGGCAGAAGGATGAGGGGCGATCTTATAGAGGTGTAAAAAATCATGAAAGGAACTGATCGGATAGATGCACAGTCTCTTGCCCAGAGTAGGTGAATCGGGACCAGAGGACAAGGGTTTAAGGTGAAGGGGAAAATAATTTATAGGAATCTGAGGGGTGACTTTTTCACACAGAGGTGGTGGATGCATGGAAGCTGCCAGAGGAGGTAGTTGAGGCAGGGACTATCCCACCATTTAAGAAGCAGTTAGACAGGTATATGGATAGGACAGGTTAGGAGGTATATGGACCAAATGCTGGCAGGTGGGACTCATGTAGCTGGGACATGTTGGCCGGTGTGGGCAAGTTGGGCCAAAGGGCTTGCTTCCCCACTGTATCCCTTGATGACTCTATGGCTCTATAAATATGAATGGGGAAGTGATGGCTTTTGGGGAGAGATAGGTTTAGGAGAAGGAAGTGAAGGAAGCAATCCTGACTCCACAAATGAATTTATCCTTTGCTCTTTTATACTGAACCAGACATTAGTGAGAAAGAATCTCTGAGAGTTTATGCATTTCTTTCTAAGAAATGAAAGAATGTGCTCTCCCTTTCTGTAGTCCAGCACAGTACACTGTTCAGACATCTTCAAGAAGCTTCACTGTAAACCAGCTAGATTGCCACACTGAAGCTATCTTGGACACTCTGACTCTTTATTGGGCAATCTGCAACCTATTTATATTCCACCCTTGTCCCTTTTTAAACTTCTTTTAAAAGAAGAAACCCAGGAAATTGTTTCAGCAAACACAATGGGAGCCTCCTAACCTTAGAAGAGATCTCTGGAAATGCTGAGTTTGGTGCCAATTTAAAAGATATATTCCCTCACACATCCAAATCCACAAAGGTGAGTGCAGATGAAGTGTTTCAACCCATAATGTCGACCGATATTGCCTACACAGTTGTTGCCTGGTCCGCTGAGATTTTTCATCAGTCTCGGGTTTTTATGATTCAGATGTCAGCAACTGCATTTAGAAGGATGAGGGGGGACCTAATTGATGCTGACCAAATAGTGAAAGGCCTGGATAGAGTGGATGTGGAGAGGATGTTTTCTGCAGTGAGAGAGTCTTAGACCAGAGGCCATAGCCTCAGAAAAAAAGGAGGTACATTTAGAAAGGAGATGAGGGTAAATTTATTTAGTCAGAGGGTGGTAAATCTGTGGAACTCATTGCCACAGAAGGTTGCGGGAGCCAAGTCAATGGATATTTTTAAGGTGGAGATTAACAGATTCTTCACCAGTATCGGTGTCAGGGGTAATGGGGAGAAGGCAGGAGAATGTAGTCAAGAGGGAAAGATAGATCAGCCATGATTGAATGGCGGAATGGACTTGATGGGCCTAATGGCCTAATTCTGCCCCTCTAACTTTTGAACTTATGAACTGCAGTTTCTTGTATATCAAAGGTGTTATTATCCTTTACTTTTATTTTTTATTTGCTTATTCTCCCATTCACTCCCACTCAAAGACAGTGTTTTATGAGGTAAAGCTTGTCTTCATAAGGTACCGGTCCTCTCTGGGTTATGACAGGATTCCGCTCCAGGGAACTGTTTGAAACTCTGACAGTTCACAAGTTGGAAATGTGACCATCAGGACAAAATGTTCAAATAAAAACATCGGCCAACCAAGGGCGACTTGTAGTTAAACCATGTCGTTTAACTCAAGCATTCAAATTTCCCTGCAGGATGCACTGATATTGCTGTGGACCAAGTTCTTACCCAGCAGAAGATGCCTGTAGCCCTACACCATCTGCTGGATCCCAGCTGGAATCCTGCATTGGACCAGGTGAAAATCCAATGTAGGAAAGACTCAAAGTACTGGAGTAACTCAGCGGGTCAGACAGTATCTCAGGAGAACAAGGATAGGTGACGTTTCAGGTTAGGACCCTTCATCTGACATCCATTCCGATGCTCTTCCGAATAGTCCTTATGGATACAGGGTATAAATAAATTGGGAGTTTGTATTCTGGGGAGGATCTGTAATCTTTAAATGTACAACTGGCATCTGTAATGTCTGTTCTTTTACCCCAGCTCTGTGCATCTCATGGAGATGATGTTGAGCCCTGGTGACCTGCTTCAATCATTTTGCACCATCTACCCCTCACTTAAACAATGCCTTCCACGGGAATTACTTTTCCAAGAGAAAATAAACTAATCATAAAGGCAAGTCTCAATACGAAGCCAGAGTGATTTGACAGTTATCTCAAGGATCAGCTCCAAAGCATCAGAGGAAAAAAAATCAATGCAAGCCTTTGCAAAGAACATTCACAGCTCCAGCTTTAAGCGATGTGTACGTATCAATGATTGGCATTCCAGCATCTATTTGAAAGTGCTCTCGTACACATCAATCTGAAGCAGGCTCTAATACCACGACTAGTTTAGTTTAGTTTAGAGGTACAGTGTGGAGACAGGCCCTTTGGCCCACCGAGTCCGCACCGACCAGCCATCTCCGCACACCAGCAATATCCTACATACGATGGACAATGTACAATTTTGTCAAGCCAATTATCCTACAAACCTGTACATGTTTGGAGCATGGGAGGAAACCAGTGCACCTGGAGAAAACCCAAGCAGGTCACTGTGAGAACGTACAAATTTTGTGCAGTCAGGATCCAAGCCAGGTCTCTAGCTGTGTAAGGCAGCAACTCTACTGCTGCGCCACTGTGCCGCCTAAGATGCAATCACATCTGTTTGACCCTCGATGACCCATCCTCCAAACCTTTGTCTCTGAGATAAAAAGGGAAACTACTGGAAACACTCAGCAGGTCCGGCATCATCCATGGACAGAGAGTCACTATTTCTAATCTGGTTCTCCTTCCATTGCAGTTCTTTTTAATTTTCTTCGTCTCTTGCACAAAAGATTTCAAGCCTTATGCAATGAAAACTTATTTTAAGATTCTCTGATTCAATTAATTCTCCCTGTTGACCTGACCAATTTTAATTCCTTAAATGACATGAAAATGAACTATATAGTTATTACATTTGGTATTTATTAGCTCTTACTGATGTGTATATTACTGCTGCCTTCCCAAGGTGATTACACTTTAAGAAGTATTTCCTTGTTAAAAAATGCTTCGGGGCATCCTGAGGTTTTATAATGATGGTGCCATAGAGATATACGTCTTTTTCTATTTCCTTCCTTGCCGGGCGGCACAGTGGCACAGCTGGTAGAGGCGCTGCCTCACAGCGGCAGAGACTTGGGTGTACCTGAGCTCAGCCGCTGTCTGTGTGGAGTTAGCACGTTCTCCAATGACTGCATGGTGTCCTCTGGTTTCCACCAACATCCAAACAAAATGTAGGCCTGTAGATTAATTGACTTCTGTAAATTGCCCCCTCATGTGCAGGGAATGGGAGAGTGGGATAGCATAGAACTAGTGTGAATAGTGAATAATAGCCAGTGTGGACTCAACGGGCCAAAAGGCCTGTTTCAACAGTGTATCTCTAAAAAATATATGCAGCACAAGATGAAAAATCTTTTAAGGAGCAAACTTATATATACAGTTTTAAGAAGCTAACTATAGGTTTGGCTGCTACAGTAGATAGGGAAATAGTTCTCAGTGCTTATCAAAATGATTTGAACCATTGTAAAAGCAAACGCCCATCAGAAAATATATGAATTTGTAGCATGAATTTTATACAAAAGCAGGACCCGAGCTTTTTGAGTGCCATTCAGGCACTTTATCATATTACTGCAACTTCAGTGACCCGGCAAAAGCATTAAAGCAAAATATCCCACCCCACCATCATAGCTGCGTGGCCAAACACAAAGTCATGCATTTTGCAATGCCTTGGTGAACATAGAACAGTACAGCACCAAGAACAGGCCATTCAGCCCACAGCATGATGCCAAGACTATATCTTATCTACCTGCACATAATCCATATCCCTCCACTCCCTGCATATCCATATGCCTATCCAAAACTCTTTTATATGCCACTATTGTTTTTGTCTCAACCACCAATCCTGGCAGCACATTTCAGGCATTCGCCACCCATTGTGTAACAACATTTGTCCCTCTCACCTTAAAACCATGCTACGTTGATTTATCCATATTGGGAAATGATTCTGTCTGTCTACCCTTTCTATATCTCTCATAATTTTGCATACTTCTATCAGGTCTCTCCACAACTTCTGTCAGTTACGCATTTAACTTGTTAAATGTGTCTGGAATTATGCAAGCTTCAGGCTTACATTTTTATCAACTATGGGTAAGATAAATTGAATGTATGCAGAACACCACTGCTGCATACAGAGCAGTGAGCAAGAACTAAAACATTCTTGTGGTCAATCTACAATTACTAGAGCTAGATCCTTGACTCTGATGGGCATTGAAATCTATGCATTATATTTTCAGATTCTCTGCTCCAAACACAGCTCCTAATTCAGGGGCAGTTGAATTGGGAAAGTTGGATTTAGATTCCAGTGTGCCTGATCTGCAGGTGTACAAACATTGTGGTCATAGAAACATGGAAAATAGGTGCAGGAGGAGGCCATTCGGCCCTTCGAGCCAGCACCGCCATTCATTGTGATCATGGCTGATCGTCCACAATCAATAACCCGTGCCTGCCTTCTCCCCATATCCCTTGATTCCACTAGCCCCTAGAGCTCTATCTAACTCTCTCTTAAATCCATCCAGTGATTTGGCTTCCACTGCGCTCTGTGGCAGAGAATTCCACAAATTCACAACTCGCTGGATGAAAAAGATTTTTCTCACTTCAGTTTTAAATGGCCTCCCCTTTATTCTAAGACTGTGGCCCCTGGTTCTGGACTCGCCCAACATTGGGAACATTTTTCCTGCATCTAGCTTGTCCAGTCTTTTTATAATTTTATATGTTTCTATAAGATCCCCTCTCATCCTTCTAAACTCCAGTGAATACAAGCCTAGTCTTTTCAATCTTTCCTCATATGACAGTCCCGCCATCCCAGGGATCAATTTAGAAAGCTTTGTTCTTACTTAGTGAGTTGGGGTTAGGGTTCGGGTTGGTGTAAAAAACAACAAGAATAAGTAACAAAGGTCAAATGGCCTAATTTAAAGATAATCAGATTTTCTTGGCTTTATCCCAACAACTAGAGAATTCAGAGAATGGCCAATTCACATTCCTGGTCTCTGCAGACAGTTTTTCTTTCCTGTCAAATGGGCTGAACTGCAACTGGAGTCTCTGAAAAATTTCCAAAGGAAATTCACGCTTCCTCATTGTAATACGATGTTGAGGCAGTGCCAAATATTAAAGAATATTAATGACTCCTCTTGATTTCCTGACACCATCATTTATCACAGGTTACCAAAAAAAGCTTTTAAACCACCTGGAATTCAAACGGCCCCATCTGTAGAGAAATATAAAACATGATCCTTGATTTGTGCAAATTTACATTGATATGTTGCTCAAAACTGTATCCAAGGATACCTTTCAAGACATTAGCAAGTGTCACTATCAAGACATAAGTGGTTGATGGGAATCAGAATATTATAGGGCTTACAATTTTAATTTCTTCACACAGTATGTGTGGAGTCTTGTTAGATTTACACCTTTATATTCTCTGTTTCTCGGAGTTCAATTAGGTTTATTATTGCCACGTGTGCTGAAGTGCAGTGAAAAGCTTTGTTTTCTGTGCCAACTAATCAAATCAGATAATACTATATATCAATACAGAACAAGGGGTCACAGTTTAAGGATAAGGGGGAAGTCTTTCAGAAAGATGAGAAAGTTTTTTTTCACACAGAGAGTGGTGAATCTGTGGAATTCTCTGCCACAGAAGGTAGTTGAGGCCAGTTCATTGGCTATATTTAAGAGGGAGTTAGATGTGGCCCTTGTGGCTAAAGGGATCAGGGGGTATGGAGAGAAGGCAGGTACAGGATACTGAATTGGAAGATCAGCCATGATCATATTGAATGGCGGTGCAGGCTTGAAGGGCCGAATGGCCTACTCCTGCACCTACTTTCTATGTTTCTATGTTTCTAATACAATCAATCCAAACTCAAGTACAATTTATAGAGCAAAGAGAAGGAAACAGTCTGTAGAATATAATTCTCAGCATTGTAGCATAACAGTTCCAGGGAAAATGTCTAATGTCCGCAATGACGGAGAAGAGAATCGGGACTGTACCCTAGATTATGGAAAGCTGTTCAGAAAGCTGATAACAGAGGGGAAGAAACTGTTCGAGAATTTGGTGATGCATGCTTTCAAGCTATCGTATCCACGACAGATTGGTGGTAATATTTACACCAAGGAAGCTCACAACATTTTCCACTTCAGCCACGTTGATGCTAATTGGGGCTTGTACTACACCTGAAGTACTTTCTCAAATCTTGCATGAAGATAGAGTGGCATCCACTTTCTGATTTTTCCCCTCTCCTCAATGTCACCTATCCATGTTCTCCAGAGATACTGCCTGACCCACTGTTTCACTCTAGCACTTTGTGTCTTTTTTGGCTTTCTGTTACTCACTTTCCTTCATGCACTGTGAAGCATGCAAAGTAAATCAAGTGAGTCTGGAAGCAGGGAACGTTCAAGGAGTGAGAGGTTATGGGTAAAAAGAGCTGGCAGTAAGGTACAAAACTGGACCCTGGCGTGATGCCCAGGGATCAGGATCTGATAGGCGGTTGTTCACAGATCATGGGAATTGGCACAGTGAAGAAATAATTGAAGATAACAATTGTTAAAAATGAATGGGAGTCTCAAGATGGCCTTCTTCCCAATGCTGGACTGCCTCCCCTTTAAATAGAATTGCTGCCATTCCATGAGTGACCAGTGACTTTGTCCTCTTAACTACAGAGCAAAGTTCCAAAGGATTATTGCCTCGAGAATGGTACCATTTCACATGCAACTGGCTTGTGAAAGCCTGGGTAGCTCAGTTACTGATGGTAGAGCATCAGACTTTGAATTTGAGGGTCCAGGGTTCAAGTCCCTGTTCAGGTGCTGGTTTTCAATCCCAAAGTTAAACTCGTTAAACTTTGAGATGCTGCCTGACCTGCTGAGTTACTCTAGCATTTTGTGTCTATCTTCGGTATAAACCAGCATATGCAGTTCTTTGTTTCTGTGTCATCCTCTACTGGAAATGGCCAGTGGGGCTTTTGTAATGCAAGGTTCAATCGAGAAATGGTTGCATTTGTTTTACTCTGTGTAAGCAAATG
Organism: Rhinoraja longicauda; assembly: GCF_053455715.1. Taxonomy (NCBI): domain Eukaryota; kingdom Metazoa; phylum Chordata; class Chondrichthyes; order Rajiformes; family Arhynchobatidae; genus Rhinoraja; species Rhinoraja longicauda. The sequence goes on along the minus strand of NC_135953.1, from coordinate 82,125,295 downwards.
ATTTCACCACATCAATATAGTCAATAGTCGTTTATTTGTCACATACAAAAAATTGTGTAGTGAAATGAAACATTACCTGCAGTTCAACAATAAGACCAATAAGAATAATCAAGAAAAATGCAATAACACACACAATCATAAACCAACACCAAACAAAAAGAAACATCCATCACAGTGAGTCTCCTCCAGTCACCTCCTCACTGTGATGGAAGGCCAGAATGTCTTTTTCTCTTCCCTGCCGTTTTCCCCCGCGGTCAGGCTGTTGAAGTTGCCACGTTGGGGTGGTCGGGGCTCCCAACATTGAAGCCCCCACCGGGCGGAGTAAATCCCGCGGCCTATTCCAGGCCGCGCCGGACGGTGAATGGTCCGTGGCGGGCCGACCCAAGCCCCGTGACTGAATTTCTAGGCTATTAATTCCTAACCTTGACTTTGCACATACAATAGTAAGGGCATATTGCAGTGAGCGACTTACATTAACGTACCCTTATGGTGTGTCAATTCAGTGCACTTAAGACAGACAATTTTCCATGGGCTGTTTTGTTTTCCAGTTCCCCAATGCGGTGAACCTTTGAGTGTGTGTCTGGCAGGGAATCTTGCCCATCTGCTGCACATTTCAAAAGATTACAGAGGTAATCTTGAATTTCAGAAATGGAAGCAAAAATTTGTAGATGTTAAATAATTGAAACTAGAACGGTAATTGCCATAACACTCAGCAGCGCAGGCTGCATCTGTGAAGAGGAAACAGCGTTGAGTTTGATCCTCATTATGGATGCTGTCTGTACAGAATTTGTACGTTCTCTCTGTGACCACATGGTTTTTCTCCAGGTGCTCCAGTTTCTTTCCAGACGTGCAGGTTTGTAGGTTAATTGGCTTTGGTAAAAATCGTAAATTGGTCCTAGTGTGCAGGAGAGTGCTGGTGTACGAGATGATCGCTAGGCGGTGCAGACTCGGTGGGCCGAAGGACCTGTTTCTGTGCTAGATCTCTAAAGTCTAAAATAAAGTCTAAAGAGTCATGGAACATCAGAAATTTATCACAAGGTTTATTTTCCCCTTACAATACTTACAAGAATCAATCTTGTTCACTCAAGCCCCACAAGTTTTAATTTACCAGAAGGGCACCTTATACTTTGAGCCCAGCAGGAAATCTGCCTCATTGGAAACCATGAATAAAAAACAAAGTGCTGCAGATCAAAGAAGGGTCGCAACCTAAAACGTCATCTGTATGTTCCCTTCACAGATGCCATCTGATCTGCTGAGTTTCTCCACTTTATTTTTTTGTTCCAGCATCTGCAGTCTCTAGAGTGTTGATGGCTGATTTCAAAAGAGAAACTTAGGTGTCTGGCTTTATTAACTTCTCAGTTCTGCAGAAGGATCACTGATTTGAAACTTTGACTCGTTTTCACTTCACAGTTGCTGCCTGACTTGCCGAGTATTTCTGCTATTTTCCTTTTTATGTCTGTGAATTTCAGGCATGGCTCTGGGCGAACAAACTCCTCAGCAGCAGGGTGGGTTCATGAAGTTATAATAATTTGTCTTTGCTTTCAGTTCAAGCTCATTGCTGGCGGAAAGTAGAGACAAAGTACGTTCCAGGCGCAGCCTCTTACTTTCTGATCTTGTCCTTAGAGAGCAGGAACTAACCTTCCAAATGTTAAAGGGAGAAGACGGTTTAGTTTAGTTTATTTTGTGCGGCCACGGTGGCACAGCGGTAGAGTTGCTGCCTTATAGCGCTTGCAACGCCGGAGACCCGGGTTCGATCTGTCTGTATGGAGTTTGTACGTTCTCCCTGTGATCGCGTGGGTTTTCACGGAGATAGAAACATAGAAACATAGAAAATAGGTGCAGGAGGAGGCCATTCAACCATTCGAGCCAGCACCGCCATTCTTTGTGATCATGGCTGATCATCCACAATCAATAACCCGTGCCTGCCTTCTTCCCATATCCCTTTGGTTTACTCCCACACTTCAAAGGCATATAGGTGTGTAGGTTAATTGGCTTGGTGTATGTGTAAAATTGTTTCTAGTGTGTGGTGGATAGTGTTAATGTGCGGGGATCGCTGGTTGGCACGGACCCGGTTGGCCGAAGGGCCTGTTTCCGCCCTGTATCTCTAAACTAAACTGAACTAAACTAAACTAAGACAGATTGAAGACAAAAATATAACAAAACTATCATTTAGATTCACAAATATTTAACTAGGAATGGAAAACCATAGTTGGAAGGAAACACTGAAGATGCTTGTTACTCCCGCAGGGGCAGAAAATAATATTTAACAGATTTTTAAAATGATGGACTGTTTTGATAAAATGAATATGGTCAGTCAGTTGAAGTATATTAATAGGGGGAGGGCTGGAAAGAAGAGAATGATGTTTGTATGCTGATAGCCAGAGTATGAAATGCTGAAAATGGACAGGTCAGAGCAGAAATTAGAGATCACCAATCAAGAAGAAATGAGCAGGCTTTGCTGCCAGACTCAGCACATGGAGAGCTCATCATCAGGAGAGCCAATCATTTGATGTCTAAAGTGTGCAGAGCTCAGTGCCTATAGCATGTGTGAAGCATGTGGCAGGAGTGTTTGTGGAGGGGGAAGGGCCTGAAGAGTGAAGTCTCCACCGAGGGAACCACAGTGAGAGTGAACAATCTGGAGAGTGAAGACATTCACTGACTGAGTGAGGAAGGGTCTCATCCCGAATCATCATCCATTCCTTCTATCCAGAGATGCTGCCTGTCCCGCTGAGTTACTCCAATATTTTGTGTCTACGTATCTTCGGTGTAAACCAGCATCTGCAGTTCTTTCCTACACACTGACTATCCTGGCAGGCTCATTAATTTGTTATTGTCTTTCACTTATTGAGAAAAACGTAAGTGTTCTCCACCTTAACAGTTAATTATCTTTGCTTCTGTGCTTTGTAATGTATGTGAAAACATTTTTATTGAAAGTCGGAGAGTGATCTTCTCAAATAAATATTTATCATTGGTTTGGTGGAAGAACCAAAATGAAATTTACAACAGAGTATCCAGAGGTCTTCTATCAAGGTTTTGACAGACCATTATGAGGCGCCTAGAGATGGTTGATGATCTAAGACTGTTTTCCAGGATGGATGTGTTATCTACTGGTGGACATTGGTTTACAGTGCGAGGAGAAAGTTTAAAAGAGATGTGCAAGGCAACTTTGGCAGGTGTTTGGAACGTTCTGCCAGGGGAAGTGGTAGGGTGGCACGGTGGTGCAGCGGTAATGTTGCTGCCTTACAGCACCAGAGACCCGGGTTCGATCCTGACTACGGGTGCTGTCTGTATGGACTTTGTACGTTCTCCTCGTGGCTGTGTGGGTTTTTCCAGTGCTCTGGTTGCCTCCCACAGTCCAAAGATGTGCAGTTTTGTAGTTTCATTGGCCAGTAAAAATTGAAAATTGTTCCCAGTGTATAGGATAGTGCTAGTGTACGGGGATCGCAGGTTGACATGGATTCGGTGGGCCAAAGGGCCTGTTTCCACACTGTATCTCTAAACTAAATAAACTAAACTGATCACATATGAATGCAATGTTTAAGAGACATTTAGTCTGACACTACGAACAGGCACGGACTAGAGGGATATGGACCATGTGCAGGCAGTTGTGATTAGATTAGATTGCATTTGTAGTTGGCACAGACATGGTTGATCAAAGTGCCTGTTCCTGTGCTGTACTATGCTGTTTTTTATATTCTAATTTGAAGAACACCAAAGGAAATTGGATACTATATTTATTTCTGAATTCCAAATCTGATGGAAAAATGGTGGAAAAATCTTGAAAGATGAAAACTACAAGTCCAAGATGCAACAGGATGGGGTTTTACATCTCTGATTGCAATGTGTGGATGTTGCAAATCAACCTTGTTCTGAAAGTTGCAAATCAACCTTGTTCTGAAATGTGATTGTTTGTAATCAACATAGTAAAGACGACAGTTATAAATGAAAAATACATCCTGTTATCAAACCAATTCTAGTATGTTGTTTTAAAAAGCTTCATTTGTATTAAAGTAACTTTCAACATTGTGTATGGGTACTATCACACTTGAATGAGTTACTTTATTACCATAATGTGGAACAGTACAATTTATACAAGGACCAATGTTTATTGACAGGAAGAATGTCTTGGAATAAACCGTTCAGCTGGTTAACTTGTATCATTCCTGCATTGTTTGTGACACATAAAAAATGCAAAGAAGGCATTTTACTGATAACTTGATATTGAACCAGCGATTTGAATCATTCTCCTGATTGTGGCTTTGGAGATACACATAGATAAGGTGCAAGACTTCCTTTTGAGTGATGCTACGATTACGACTATTATTAAATCGACTGAGTGGGATTTTACTCAGTGTGACTGGTTTCATACTTTTGGTACATTCTTAGTTTGATCGTGATTACACAAGACACCATCACTTTGTTTATGCTCCAGTTAATAAAAAATATATATTTGCTTCTGCAAAAAAAGATCGTGCAGGTGATTTGGTGCACAGAAGAAGAGAAATAACAAAATTAAGATAAGCTACAAATTAAATGTAACATGACAAGGCTATTTGTTTAATGTACTTAATTTATCATTTTAGTTTTCATCTGTTATCCGACTTATATTTTAGCCTCAACAGAAATTAGAATCATTCATTGAACTAATTTTAACATCAAATTGAAGATGTTGGGAAATAATCAGCAAGAACGGAAATACCTGTGGAGAGAGAACTGTTTAACATTTCAGGTAGTGACTTCTGATGAAGATTCAGGATAAGTCAGAGTCGTGCAATGCAATGTACTTTATCAACTTCACCACCAATTTCCATCCTGCACTCAAATATACTTGGACCATCTCCGACACCTCCCTCCCCTTTCTTGATCTCACAGTCTCCATCACAGGAAATAGATTGTCAGAGTGAGGTTAAATGCAAATTAGAGGAACAGCATCTCATATTTCGCTTGGGCAGCTTACAGCCCAGTGGTATCAATATTGATTTCTCTAACTTCACATAATTCCGGCATTCCCTCTCTCTCTATCCCTCTCTCACCCAAGACGCACTAGCTTCTCGTTTTCATCCCACACACAGCTAACAATGACCTGTTTCCTTTATCATCGTCACTTTTTTTGCATATCTTTCATTCATTGTTCTTTACGCCTTTATATCTCTACATCATCGTCTACATCTCTCATTTCCCTTATCCCTAACCAGTCTGAAGAAGGGTCTCGACCTGAAACTTCACCCATTCCTTCTCTCCAGAGATGCTGCCTGTCCCGCTGAGTTACTCCAGCTTTTTGTGTCTATCTTCATGCTAACTTTGTTTTTCTCTCCACTTATGCTTCCTGTCCTTTCAGTTTTTTTAATTTCAGATTTCCTGCATCTGCTTTTTCCACTTCTTTGATGTAGGTTAATGAAGCCTAAATTGGATAGTCCCCTATAATAAGTGTTTTGATTACACTGTGCAATTAACACAAGTTCAACATGCCCAATGATGGCCCAATGTGTGCTGGCTGCATGTTGAATGATTGATGCTGTTGCTGGTGCTTGTTGGGATATGTATGAGCTTATTGTCTCACGAGGAGACCAGTGTTGTGAGTGGCAGCAGCAGTTTAACTAGACAGCTGCTCCCTTATAAACACCACCTCATATTTCGCTTGGGCAATTTACACCCCATTGACTTCTCTAACTTCAAATACAGTAACTCTTTCTTTTTCTCTCTCTCCATCCCTCCCCCTCCTCAGTTCTAGAACCAATTTTACTGTCTCCGACTACATTTGTTGTTGTTGTTACCTTCTCCCAGCTAACAATGATCCATACTACATTTTCCTTGGTCTCCATTCTCTTTGTCCTATTTTCACACCTTCCCTTATCTATGTATCTCCCTCTCCCCTGATATCAGTCCGAAGAAGGGTCGAAGGTCCCATTCCTTCTCTCCAGCGATGCTGCCTGTCCCGCTGAGTTACTCCAGCATTTTGTGTCTTCCTTTTAAGTGGGGTTGAATTGTGTGTGCAGTTGATGGTGCTTTGTAAATATCATTCTCAGCTGGAAAATAACAGCACAACTTGGGAAAGAGCAGCCTCCATGATATTCCAAGCTACAATGAAGACTTTGCTAAAGATTAGTTTGGCTTAGTTTAGATCAGTTTATTATTGTCATGGAGGTCAAGCAAAGGAGGAGAATATTTTTTTTTAAACGCTGCAGATGGTAGAAATATCAGAGACCCTCAGCTCTTTGGAAAGAGAGTTAACATTGCATGTAGACCCAGGGGCCACAGTTTAAGAATAAGGGGGAGGCCATTTAGAACTGAGATGAGGAAAATCTTTTTCAGTCAGAGAGTTGTAAATCTGTGGAATTCTCTGCCTCAGAAGGCAGTGGAAACCAATTCTCTGGATGCTTTCAAGAGAGAGCTAGATAGAGCTCTTAAAGATAGCAGAGTCAGGGGGTATGGGGAGAAGGCAGGAACAGGGTACTGATTGTGAATGATCAGCCATGATCACATTGAATGGCGGTGCGGGCTCGAAGGGCTGAATGGCCTACTGTCTATTGTCTATTGTCTATAGAAGACCCCTTGTTAGAGCTGGGGAAAAAGAGAAAACAAGTTAGTTTTGCATTGAGGAGAAGGTAGAGTGGGATGGATAGGACAAAATTAATGTTTCTTATAGGGTGAGGCCAGGGTTACCTTGGGGTGGTCATCCATCGATGCATTAATGGGGCCGTTAAAGAGTGGGAAAGTGAATGAAAGGTGTGATATGAAGACAGAGAGTGCGTAAATAAATCAAAAGTTAGGCTGTGCCAATGCTAATGGGGGGACAGAAACAGAGCTAATGTCACAGCTGGATGACTTGCAGCAGAAATGGTCAGTTCTCCTACAGCTAGATCAAGTTACCTGAAGTTTCAGAATGCGATATTGAATTTGTAAGAGTGCACCATGCCCAGGTGGAAGATGAGCTGCTGTTCCTCAAGCCTTCCCTGGGAATCATTATAACACTGCAGGGGGTCACCTCAGGGAGACTGGTCAGAGTGAGAGCAGGGTATACTTTCTATCCCTCCCTATCTTGCGCAGCAACTTACCACAAACTTATTTTCTCTCATTCCCACTTCTGATAAAAATGTCTTTGACCTGAAACGGTACACTGCTTTTCTCTCCACAGTTGTTGCCTGACATGCTGAGTCTTTCTAGCATTTTCAGTTTTTAGTTCGGATTTTCAGCACTCATCACTCATTGTCAGCACTCATCCCTGCAACTGGATCCTCGACTTCCTGACCAACAGACCCCAATCAGTGAGGATCAGGGACAAATCATCCTCCACGATTATCCTCAACATGGGGGCTCCGCGAGGATGCATTCTCAGCCCCCTCCTTTACTCCTTGTACACCCATGACTACACAGCCATGTACAAATCTAATTCAATTTTCAAATTCGCAGACAACACCACCATTGTGGTCCGGATATCAAATAACGATGAGACGGAGTACAGGAAGGAGATTGAGGACCTTGTGTCTGGTGTCCGAGTCTTTCCATCAACGTCAGCAAGACAAAGGAGATAGTGATCGACCAAGAAGTGAAGTGGTACACATGCCCCAGTTTGCATTGACGATGCCGAAATAGAGATGGTTGGAAATATTCAAATTCGTAGGAGTCAATATCACCAACAACTTCTCCTGAACCACCCATATTGAAGTAACGACCAAGAAAGCACACGAGTGCCTCTACTTCCTTAGGGTTAGGAAGTTTAGCATGTACCCTACAATTCTCACCAACTTCTACAGATGCACCATAGAAAGCATTTTATCAGGATGCATCACAGCTGGTTTGGGAACAGCTCCATCCTAGACCGCAAGAAAATGCTGTGAATTGTGGACGCAGCTCTGACCATCACACAAACCAACTTCCCTTCCATTGACTCCATTACCTCACACTGTCTCGGCAAGGCCAGCAGCATTATCAAGGATGAGTCGCAACCTGGCCACTCCCTCTTCTCCCCTGTCCCATCGGGCAAAACAATAGACAATAGACAATAGACAATAGGTGCAGGAGTAGGTCATTCGGCCCTTCGAGCCAGCACTACCATTCAATGTGATCATGGCTGATCATTCTCAATCAGTACCCTGTTCCTGCCTTCTCCCCGTACCCCCTGACTCCGCTATCCTTAAGAGCTCTAGGGTTGTGAGAGGGGATCACTGGTCGGTGCGGAGTCTGTGAGCCGAAGGGCCTGTTTCCGTGCTGTATCTCTAAACTGAAACTAAACTAAAAGGATTAAAATCACATTTTCGGGAAACCCATCTGGAAAAGGACTCGTTTCACATCTCCATCTAAATATCAGGTTCATTGAGGAAGGGCAAAATATGTAGGGGTTAAAATTGAATTTGCTGGTGGTACCAAAATTGTCTGTGTGCTTGATAATGAGTAAGAAAGCTAATGGTTGCAGGAAGACATTGATGGACAGGACAGAGAAAGCAGCCAAAACAACAGATTAAAAAAAATTAAATGGAGGACATTCCCTTTTTCAATAAATAACCATACCACTTATTCACATATGTAAAGAGTTATTGGATACAGAAGTGTCACCATCTTTTGGTCAGCTCAAAAACAAACAAGGGCTAGTTAATATTGGGAATGGATTATGGTACCACTCTTAGGTATCACAAAATGCTGGAGTAACTCAGCAGGTCAGGCAGCATCTCTGGAGAGAAGGAATCGGTGATGTTTCGGGTCAAGACCCTTCTTCAGACTGATGTCAGGGGGGGGGTGGACAAAGAAAGGATATAGGTGGAGACAGGAAGACAGTGGGAGAACTGGGAGGGGGAGGGGAAGAGAGGGACAGAGGCACTATCTAAAGTTAGAGAAGTCAATGTCCAGAACAAGGGGCCACAGTTTAAGAATAAGGGGTAGGCCATTTAGAACGGAGATGAGGAAGAACTTTTTCAGTCAGAGAGTGGTGAAGGTCAAGTCAAGTCAAGTCAATTTTATTTGTATAGCACATTTAAAAACATGTGTGGAATTCTCTGCCTCAGAAGGCAGTGGAGGCCAGTTCGTTGGATGCTTTCAAGAGAGAGCTGGATAGAGCTCTTAAGGATAGTGGAGTGAGGGGGTATGGGGAGAAGGCAGGAACGGGGTACTGATTGAAAGTGATCACATTGAATGGCGGTGCTGGCTCGAAAGGCTGAATGGCCTACTCCTGCACCTATTGTCTATTGTCTATTGTCTATTGTTCATACTGCTGGGCTGTAAGCTGCCCAAGCGAAATATGAGGTGCTGTTCCTCTAATTTGCAGTGGGCCTCACTATGACACTGGAGAAGGCCCATGACAGAAAGGTCAGACTGGGAGTGGGAGGGGGAGTTAAAGTGCTCAGCCACCAGGAGAGCTGCCTGACCCGCTGAGTTACTCCAGCATTTTGTGATACCTTTGATTGTACCAGCATCTGCAGTTATTTTCCTACATGTTATTATGTTAATGTTTCATGGTTAATGTTTCCTATTCCAATGAATTGTCTGTTATGGCTCCTATCAATAGGAATTGTGTTTATGACACATTTCAGAGATTGCAACAGATATCCCGAGTGGATACTTAAACATTACACTTTTAGAAATTCTCACCTTCAGATTAAATATTAAATGTGGTCCCCACTTATCCTTTCAGTATTAAAAAGGTAAAGGATCTCACTGTTCAAAGTACATGCGAGTTCTTCCAGTGTTCTGGACGGCAGTGTTCTGGACGGCAGTGTTCTGGACAGCATCTGGACAGCATTTAACCCTTGATCTAATTACGAAACATTTGATTATCCGGTTAATTATCTCACTGTGGTTTGTGGAATCTTTGTGTGTTTACCTAATATTCACCAGGGACAACACTTTAGAAGGTATTTCATGAGCTGTGAAGTATTTGGGATAAATATAATGGTCTGGAAGGGTGTCACACCCTCACTTTCTTTCACTCTTTCTCATAAAGCTCATTGAAGGCTTGTAATCAGCTTAGTCATTAATGTCGCATGGCATAGAATTAAATAGGAAAACAGACTACTTATTTTTGTATAAAATGGACTTGTAAGGGTTAGTTATTATGAATTCACCTTCCTGCTGTGCAAAGTTCCATGCTGACTGTGCAAATTTGTGAAACTGCCCCTTTGATGTCTCGTTTATATTTGAGCAGCTACAATGCCTCATTCAGATTGTGTGCTGTTTGATCCAAGACCACAGGAGGAGGAACTATGAATCCCACAAGTAAATAAGGCTTTGCTGTCCTCTGGGATCCTGAGAATTCCATGGTTCAGTATCAAAGTGAAACCAAAAATAATTTCAAATCAATTTTATGAGATCAAAAGCTGCCACTCTTCTTGGTCTTTTTTAATAGTTGTTCTGAGAGTTCATTCTGAATAGACTCAGAAATAGCCAAGTAAACCCACAAAATAGTGGCAATGAAATACAGTTATTTCCTTCTAAGTTTCCCGAGATTGCAAATTAACTAATGTGAACGCCACAAACACGAAGTAGTTGTTAATATTTCCAAACCTACCTTTTGACAAATGAAAATAGACACAAAATAATGGAGTAACTCAACTGGTCAGACAGCCTCTCTGGAGAAAATGGATGGGTGATATTTTGGGTATGTACCCTTTAGGGTTACGTTTCCTGGGTAACCCTGAAGGGTCCCAACCCGCTGAGTTACTCCAGCATTTTGTGTCTATTTCTGGTATAAACCGGCATCTTCAGTTCCTTTTTATTACATTTTGACAAATAAACATTTATTCTTCACTATCCTATAATTTTTTGATGCCTAACATGCTCAAAGAACTTTAAATTACACCATAGGTAGAGAGGGGAAATACATTGTTTTTCTATTCTATTCTACACCATAGTATAGGCCTTATTGTAAGGCCAATATTAGAGGTGGATACAATGTTTCTAAAAATTGCTAGAAAAGGGGAAAAATTTGGTTTGTATGATAATGTCACCTCAAGCAAAGTACAAAAATGTGTTACAAAAGTGACTAAAATGAGGAACGTGGAATAATATGGCTGTGAAAATATGCTCACAAAAAGGAGGTGGCAACACAGGTGCGAAGACTAAATTTCAGGACAGAATGTGCAGTAACAGGAGGAGAAATTGTTCCTGAATTTTACACTAAATGCAGTTGGAACGGTGTAAAGGGAAACTATCGTAAGATTCAGGGTTATTGAGTTATTGAGCATTCAAAGGGCTCTAAAATCTTTGGGATGTTGTGACCAGTATGAGCACACGTTGGGGAATGTGTGGAAACTTTCTGACTTTTGACCGCCTTTGCACACTTCCTGCGAATTATGGGGAGAACAAGTAAACACTTACATAATCTTTTGATGATTATTGGGGGCTCGGGTCCCTTGTGCATTCTGCAGGCACGCATATTTATTGTCCAACTTGCACCTGGTGACAGTGTTGTGAGTGTTTACACCACAGCAGCGCAGTGAATCCCCATCAGAGGTGCGCAGAGCAGGCAAACTATAACTTCAAAAGAGAGTGCAGGGCAGGTCAGTCACCAGCACTGCTTTATGAACTGATCCCTTCTTGCTGCTGAACGCAGAGTCAGAAGAAGAGTCCCGCAACTAACGCCACTTAAAGAGATCAAAAACTGTTTACAGTTCAATTCAGGTTGATTTCCTTTGACTATTGACAAGCCAGTGCAAGAATCTGGCACTTTCCATGGTTGTTTCAAGTGCATATGTCAACAGGCTGTGGTATCCTGCTGACTTCTATGCCTCTGCACAAGCCACTTGCTCCCAGTTATACCCGCATTAGCATAGCTTCTCTTCAGAACACAGCAAGGATGAATAAGTATATTCACAGCAGGAAAACTAGCAGGAAGTGGGAAGAGGGAATGGAGAGAGAGAGAGAGAGGGAGAGAGAGGGAGAGAGAGGGGTGAGAGAGAGAGAGAGAAATGGGGGGAAGCCCAACATCAGTGGTGGGTAAACTGAGAGATAGAATCTACTTGCACGGGGGAAGGCGAGGACTGATTAGGGTAGTCAATATGGCTATGTGTGTAGGAAATCGTGCCTCACAAACTTGATTGAGTTTTTTGCAGAGGTGACCAAAAAGATTGAGACCAAGTGCTGGAGTAACTCACTGGGTCAGGCAGCATCTCTGAAGAAAAAGGATGGGTGACATTTCAGGTTGGGACCCTTCTACAGACTGAAAGTAGAAGGGAAGGAACCATAATGTTTAGTGTGCCCCAGGAATTGGCATTGAGTCTACCATTGTCAATTATTTATACTAACTATTTGGATGTGAACTCGGATAGTATGATTAGTAATTTTTTCAGATGACACTAAAATTGGTGGTACAGTGTGCACAGAAGAAATGATCTAAGATTACAATGGGATCTTGATCAACTGGGGCAATAGATCGAGGAATGGCAGATGGATGTGAGATGAATTTAATTCAAATACATCTGAGATGTTATATTTTGATAAGACTGCACTTGCACAGTGAAAGATAGAGCCCTGAAAAGTGTTTTAGAACAAAGAGACAAGGGGTGCAGGTACATATGTCCATGAAAGTGGTGACACAAGTAGACAGGGTGGTGAAGAAGACTTTTGGTAAGCTTTCCTTCATTGGTCAGCATATTAAGTACTGGAGTTTGGACGTCAAGTTACGTCAAGTGCATCATGTAACCAAATAACCCATATTCTAAATAACCCATATTCTGACCCAAGTAATGGCGTCTTCAGTCTGCCTGAACAAGTGGACCCAAGATGAAAGTCAGAGCAGGGCACCAGAGTAACAAGAGCTATTCACTGATGGTCTAACTAATGACTCCCATTCACAGCCCAAGCAATAAGGCAGTGTTGCTCACATATGTGCAACAGCATAGTGTCATTAAAAAAAGTTACAGCACTAAAAGATGCCAGTCTGCCTGAGAGAAATTCCCAACTTAATCCCACCTTCCAGCAGTAGAATTCCATGAACAAGTAAACATGGAAATGTGCCCTTTGACCCGCTGAGTCCACACAATCAACCAGCTATTTGCACTAATCCCACATTAATCCCCTTTTTTTTACACTCCTCACATTCAGCTTGATCCCCCCCAGATTCTACCACTTACTTGTACACCAGGGCAATTTACAGCAGCCAATTACAGGAAACCCAAAATGTGCAAATCCACACGTCCAGCACCCGAGGTCGGGATTAAACCTGGTACTCTATGAAGCAGTGGGTCTACAAGTTGCACCACTGTCTTGCCCTCTGCCTATTAGCTCTGCATTAACGTTTCCTCGTGGTTCTTCAAATAGTCTTCTCATCAGACCTTGTATGTCATAGACTCATGGTCATAGAGTCATACAGCATGGAAGCAGGCCCTTTGGCCCAATTTGCCCACACAGGCCAATGTGTCCCAGCTACCTGCATTTGGTCAATATCCCTCCAAACATGACCTATCCATGTACCTGTCAAACTGTTTCTTAAACAATGGGATAGTCCCTTCCTCAACTACCTCCTCTGGCAGCTTGTTCCATACATCCACCACCCTTTGTGAGAAAAGGTTACCCCTCGGATTCCTATTAAATCGTTTCCCCATCTTAAACCTTTGTCCTCTGGTTCTCGATTCACCTACTCTGGGCAAGAGACTGTGCATCTACCCGATCTATTCCTCTCATCATTTTATACACCTCATGTGATGAGAATTTCTGCCTCAACTTTAAATGCATGCCTGCTTCGGGACAGAGTGGGAAGACAATGTGGAAGAATGACACAAGGAAAGAGAGACGAAAGAGGATGAAAAGAACGAGGTGGAAGACACATAGAATGAAACGCATACATATAGTATACATTGCAGCCAAGATACTACAGTGGTGGAGCTCTGATTTAGCATAGGGCATCGCATGGATGGTGATGGCAATGCAATGTTGTAACCACAAGTGAAATCATCATGAGAGAGAATAACAAGTGTGTGCTGTGCAGAGCATTTGCTGCTTCCCTGGGGTGATATTTCAGTAATCCTAATATTCGTTTGCAGCCAGACTGCTGATTTCTGTGTTGCTCTTCAAGGTTCGTACACTGCCGAAGTAGCTACAATAGAAGACAAAAACAAATAGTGCTGGTGTAACTCAGCAAACCAGGTATCATCTCTGGAGAACATGTATAGGTGATGTTTTGGGTCAGGACCGTTTTTCCGATGAAAGGAGCCTGTCCTTGAAGAGATGCAGTCAGCGTTTCAACTGAATCAGTTAGATTTTAGAATTTCACATTTAGACATCAAGCGTGGAAACATGCTCTTCGGGCCACCGATTACGTGCTGACCAGCAATCACCCCATACACTAACCTACACACACTAGGGACCATTTTACAACTTACCAATGCCAATTAACCTACAAACCAGTACGTCTTTGGAATGTGGGAGGAAACCAGAGCACCCAGAGAAAACCTTCGCAGTCACAGGGAGATAATACAAACTCCACACAGACAGCACCCATAGTCATAATCAACGGGGCTCTGAGGCTGTAAGGCAGCAATGATACCACTGCGCCAATGTGCCACTGGCAGCTATATGATAAACGCTAGAAACTGTAACATTGTGAATCAGGTCCCATATCATGGTTGAGTCTGGATAGGCACCAATTTGGAGCCAAAGTACGCACAGTTGCCTGTAAGTGGAGCACAGACTCTAGTGTTTCATGAAGCAAGCTCAAAGGAATTACATGAAGGAGCCTGGAAGGCGGCTGGGTGAAGCCCGCAATCTAAAGAGATCCCAGAACTCCACACTGCTGCTTACTGTTATCCACAGGGAGGACACTGCGAAGGTTTGCTCGGGAAAATAAACACGAATCACCGCTCATTGGGAGCATGTGTTGCTGACTGACAGTGCAGATATCCCCGAACCATTGGGGAAGGAGCCGGAGACAATGAACTTCAGGGTGCATTGAACTTGACTGCAATTTGTTCTGTGGGGGTTGCTGATCCTACTCCATTGTAACCTCACTGCAGAAACAAATCATGTTTACACTCCACTGTACAGAGAGCCACAGGGATGTTTTCCTGGGCCTCTGATCCCCGTTAAGGGGGTGGGTATCCTCTGTGCATTGCTCTTGTCTATTTGTTCCTCCCGCAGCTGCTGCACTGTTTGCTCCTTCCTGTTTTTGCCCGCCTCTGAGAAATACTCCCAGAAGAACCCCTCTGATGAAAATATATGATGCTGGAAACCCCATAGGAGTTAAGCTCGTTTTATTCCAACCGGAAGCTACTTTAAAAATCATCTAAGTAAAAAATCACCCCTTTTGCGATATAAAACATGTCCCAAAATATTCTATAATTTCTGCCTGGGCCTGCTGCTGATTCCTTTAAACGCTATCGGGACTGGTAGCTTCCCACCTTCATTCACCCGTGGATTGTGGAAGAGGGCAGGGGTTGACAAAAGCAATCAATACAGTGAAAATTGTATATTGAACATCTATAACTATATTAAACACAAACATCTGGAGTAACTCAGATCTGGAGTAACAGGCAGCATCTGTGGCGAGAATGAATGGGTGATGTTTCCAGTCGATATCCTGAAGAAGGGTCTCAACCCAAAATGTCATCTATTCCTTCTCTCTAGAGATGCTGCCTGTCCCATTGAGTTACTCCAGCTTTTTGTGTCTATCTTTGATTTAAACCAGCATCTGCTGTTCCTTCCTACTTATCTATAACTATATTGTCTGTCCCCGAGGCACTTTCAATAACATGACCCCACTTGTTTCAAGAAGACGACCTGGACATCAAGATTGAGGCCAACCTGAGAACGGGAATGAGTGGGAATGACGAAGAAAGTCAGCACTTCAACCAGTCATTCTTATTGGGTAATTCTTCAAGTCCGTTTTGAAATAGAAGCTAGAGAATAAGAAAATAAAATAAAACAGTATCTTTTCACAAGCATACTCTCTTATTTTAACCTCAAGTGGGCTGGCACGAGCTGTGTTTTTCTGGCTTTGTAAAAGAGCTGCCAGTTTGCCACCATCTTGTTTGCCATACTACTGAAGATGAATATTAGTCCCAGCATTCTCTTGAATAATTTCCTATTAAAAATAATAAGCAACTGATCATCTTTAGTATTTGACACCAAACGAGTGGAATATTGTCACTGACCAATGTATGAACTAAATGCATCTTAAACTGTTAAATCTGTTGCTCCCTTCACATATACTACCTGACCTTCTTTGTATTTCTGGCATGAACTATTATTACTTCACATTTCTTCCAATTGCAGTATTTTGCTTTTGCACAACCCTGTTTTAGCATCAGAATCAGAATCAGAATAACCTTTATTGTCATCCAAAAAAACAAGTCTTTTGGACGGGACAATAAGAGCAATAAAAATAAGCAATTACACTCACAATCACAAACCAACACAAAATAAAAAAAAAGAAACATCCATCACAGTGAGTCTCCTCCAGTCACCTCCTCACTGTGATGGAAGGCCAGAATGTCTTTTCTCTTCCCCTGCCGTCTTCTCCCGCGGTCAGGCTGCTGAAGTTGCCACGTTCCAGGCCATGCCGGACAGGGAAAAGGTCCGCAGCGGGCCGACCCAAGCCCCGCGATCCGGGGCGGGCGAAGACGCTGCCGCTGCACGTCAGGGCGGTCGTGGCTCCCAACATTAAAGCCCCCGCCGGGTGGAGAAAATCCCGCGGCCTATTCCAGGCCGCGCCGGACGATGAAAGGTCCGCAGTGGGCCAACCCAAACCCCGCGATTCGGGGCGAGCGAAGACGCTGCCGCTGCCGGAACTCCTGATGTCGGCCCCCACCCAGGGGGCTGCGAGCTTCCGATATCCACGCGGCCCGCGGCCAAAGAAGCCTCCGGAGCCTCCGAAGACGAGTTCAGTGAATTGTAAGATAGATGAAAACATGTTTAAACACAGAAGTGAAACATAAATAACTTACTCTTTTTAATATTCTGAGAATCGGGGAAGAAATATTCACTTTTGTAAATCTGTTTTATCAATGGAGAAAATGGATTATTGATTAAAATATTGGTTTCATATTTTTCCTTTAATCTTAAAATATGTGCTGAATACCAGCCATTGCTTTGGAATTATTTTCCATGTTTATTTATATCTTTAGTTAAAGGTTACACAACCTCCTGATGTTCACCTTCACTGCCTTCAATACTTGGGGTTAAGCATTCTACTCAAGATCTGTTTATTTGCCCGAGATCTGTTTGCACCTGGTGGTAGAGGTATGATAGTGGCATTTAAGAGGCTTTTGGATAGACATCTGGTTATGCAGGGAATGGAAGAATGTGCACACGTTGATAAGAGATGGTCTTGGCATCATGTTCGGGACAAAAACATTGTGGGCTGAAGGGCCTGTTCTTGTCCTGTGGTGTTCTATGCGAACAAGAATACATTTTGGACCCAGGGATTTCAATAGGCTTGGTATGTGGCTTTGCCTTACCAGTGCATCTGACGTGACCTAGGATAAGACTGTCTTTTCAAAGATTTCTGTCACTGCAGCAGACGCTGTGAAGTTAGTGATACCAAATATATAGCCCCATGCCGTCTAGATACTCTTTTAATATAGTACGCTTACCAGAATGTAATGGCACATTAGCTCTTAGGTAACCTTTAAATAAAGATATAAATAAACATGGAAAATAATCTGAAAGGTCAACAACCTAGAGTGTTAACTCTGGTTCTCAGTCCCCAGATGCTGCTTGACATGCTGAGCATTTCCTGCATTTTCTGTTTCATTTCAGTTTTGTTTACTTTTGCTTCTGGTTTAATTTAAAAAACATTGCTGAAAATATTTGTGGAGAAGTTTGCACTTGCAATGCTGCATTCACATGAAGAAAGCCTAAACAGTAGCCTCAACATTTGAACTTCGTATGTTGAAACTACCCCACACTTCAGACTTCAAAGGCAGAGAGCTGCTTTCAAAATCATTCAGTATGAATAATTGAAGATTAACTGCAAATGGTAGGAGTACTGCAGCACTGTTGCCTAAATATTGTTGTTTACACTTCTTGTTATCTTGCAGAAGTTTAGCAACTGTGGACATCTGCCAAAAATAAATTTTCCAGTCGGGACCAAGGTCATTGCAAAAAAAACCTGATGACTTCAATTGCTGCGATTGCTTCTATTTCAATATTGTGAATCCGATTTTCTATTTTTGAAACTGCCTTATACGGCTGGCTCGATGATTCATGGATTTTGCACATTACAAAACTCATTACCCAAAACAGCAGGTTCATATTTGTCCCCATTCCTCTTTAGTTGCATTTTCAATCAGTACTGTAATTAATCAAGATTTGGCTTAATGATGTTAAAATCCAGAGGAGAAGTTTTAATGTACTTTTCTGGGCCCTGACGGAGCCAAGCCAGGTTTTAATCTGGATGTTGATTTCCTTGGTAACATTTTCAGTCCTTTAGGGTATGAAACGAATCCTTTGTTTTATATGTAATGACACTGAATTCAAATTTAAATTCTCAAAGGCTTTATATAAGTCACAATTTAAGTTTTGTGTAGAGTTCTCAAGATAAGAAATTTAGAAAAACAATAGTAAAGGGGTATTATAGATTAGACAAACAGATAACAGAGATGAACTCTATAACGAAAGACACAAAATGCTGGAATATCTCAGCAGGTCAGGCAACATCTCTGGAGAACATGAATAGGCGATGTTTCGGATTGAAACCCCACTTCAGACTGATTGCAGTAGTATAAACCATCAGTGTAAACCTGCAACTGCAGTTCCTTGTTATCGAATGTAAGGGAAGACTGGAAAAGTTCAGTGATTTTCGTTTCACCTAGCAAGCAGCAACACTGCATAAAGAGATCCTCAAGCGATCATTCACAGGCAGCACGGTGGCGCAGCGATAGAGTTGCTGCCTTACAGTGCTTGCAGCGCCAGAGACCTGGGTTCGATCCTGACCAGAGGTGCTGTCTGTACGGAATTTGCACATTCTCCCCTTGTGGGTTTTCTCCGAGATCTTCAGTTTCCTACCACATTCCGAAGACATATAGGCTTGTAGGTTAATTGGCTTGATATGTGTAAATTAGCCTTAGTGTGTGTAGGGTGTAGGATAGTGTTGTTGTGTGAAGATCGCTGGTCGGCGTGGACTCTGTGGGCCGAAGGGCCTGTTTCCGTGCTGAACTAAACTTAACTGGTAACAGGTTAATTACTGGTTGCTTTTATTTTTTCTCTTATTTTATCAATTTACATGCACTTGGTGCTTTTTATAATTGCTTCAAGTTGCAAAAGTCCATAGGTTTTGTAAATACTGACGGACATTGTCCTGGTTTCAAGGCTTCTGCACAAACCAGATGGTCCCAGATTCCCTTGGAACACAGCACGACTGATGGGTTGAGCATAGAGCACATGGAATTGGGCAAGTTGCTGTGAGAGGGAGAATAAGGAGGGAAAGAAGAGCTGTCATGTTAAAACAATGTCACAAAGGATGATTTGCAAATTCTTGCAATTGAAAGTCAGCAATGAATGAATCATCTGGGCTTCCGAAAGAATGTCTTCATTCATCTAATGAGGATACAGATTGGAATACAGCTAAATTTTCGAGATGTCAATAAAACCTCTCTCCCTGAATGGCAAAATCTTTCAAACGTTAACAAACCTCAGTTCTATGACAGCTCATGGTGATAGAAACTAGAAAATAGGTGCAGGAGTAGGCCATTCAGCCATTCAAACCAGCACCGCAGATGATTCTGGATGCCTGTTCTCTATATGAAAAAAATCAACAGATTTAAAAATTGAAGCTGAAGAGGTTTCATGTGGAATGGATAATGTGGTCATGGTTATAAATACAGGGGACTTCTGTTGTAGAGGAGGGATACCCACAAACACACACATTTACTAAACTGTGAGCTTCCTTTGAAGTTACGTTTTGGAAACAACACTGTCTTATTTCTTTCTTAGCTAAGATCAGCTGTCTGGCAACAAGGTAATGTGTTGACAGAAATCAGTGTGCTGGTTCCCCTCGCTGATATGTGCAAGAAGCACATAGCTATTCAGCCATTGGTATTAGTTTATTGTCATTTCATGTGCAGAGATACAGTGAAAAACTGTTGTTCGTGTGCCTTCCAGCAAATCATACCATATATCAGTACAACAGGTAGTGCAAAAAGAGAAAGGAAACATAATGCAGAATAGTGATAAAGCTGCAGAGGTGGTGCAGATAAAATAAAAAGTGCAAGGACTTCTATGAACAGGGTTGATAGACCAGGGATACATCCTTAACATGATAGATCTGTTTGACGGGCTGATAATGGGGAGGAAGGCTAATCAAAGGTGATCATTATAGAGCTATTTGAGGGGTTTGTTAGGGGTGGAAGAGAAAGATAAAAACATTGTGGTGATCATCTTGTAATTCCTATACTTTGGAATGACCAAAGGCTTAGTCAAAGAAGCAAATTTTAAGGAGCCTCTTAAAGGGGAGAAAGAAGTAGAGTGAAAGAATTTAAGGCACGGAACTTCAGAGGCTTATGACCAACACAGTTGAAAACATGGTCAGTAATATGAAGAAACAAGAGACAGCATTTGGTGGAATCATGAGCATATATTCAAAATTCTGGAGAAATTCAGCAGGTTAGGCAACACCAGAGGGAATAGATACTTCAGAGGAAGACTCCAAAGAAGGGTCCCGAGCTGAGGTCCATTCCCACCCTCAGATACGACCTTACCCACTGAGTTATAAGGTGATAGGGTCATAAGAAATAGGAGTAGAATTTGGCCATTTGGCCCATCAAGTCTACTCCGGCATTCAATCATGGCTGATCTATCTCTCCCTCCTAACCCCATTCTCCTACTTTCTCCCCATAACCTCTGATATCTGTACTAATCAAGAATGTATCTATCTCTGCCTTAAAAATAACTATTGACGGCCTCCACAGCCTTCTGTGGCAAAGAATTCCACAGATTCACCACCCTCTGACTAAATAAATTTTTACTCATCTTCCTAAAATTACGTCCTTTAATTCTGAGGCTATGACCTCCAGTCCTAGACACTCCCACTAGTGGAAACATCCTCTCCACATTCAAACCTTTCACTAATCTGTATGTTTCAATAAGGTCCCCCCTCATTCTTTTAAACTCCAGCGAGTACAGGCCCAGTGCCGACAAACGCTCATTATAGGTTAACCTGCTCATTCCTGGGATAATTCTTGTAAACCTCCTCTGGACACTCTCCAGAACTAGCACATCCTTCCTCAGGTATGGTGCTCAAAATTGCTCACAATATTTCAAATCTAGCCCCAGCCAGCGCTTTATAGATCCTCAACATTACATCCCTGTTTTTGTAAGCAAACCCTCTTAAAGCCCTCTGAGTTCCTCCCGCACTGAGTGGTTTATCCATGGCCATTTCTATTGGATGCATGAGGCCAGATGTTGAGGATTACCATGTAGGTTAATAAGGCTACAAGAGATTGTAGAGATGGTGAGGAAACAAGGCTGTAGAGAGACATCAGAACAAGGATGAAGATTTCAAAATTGTGGTATTATTGAACCTTGTGCTGGTGCAATAGGGTAAGGATGAAGGTGGCAGCTAAATAAGACTTGTAGTTTGTTAAGGGCAGCAGAGTTCTCCAAGAAATATGCAACCTCATTATTCTTCCCATTTAAAAAGTTGCTCTAATTCACCAGCTGTCGGCTCCAGGATGATTGGAATTGGGGCAGATGGTAATATACTGGGGATCCGTTGATTGGGCCCAAAGTTTAACGTGAAAATAATGTGAATATAACGTGACTTCTCAGAGGGAAAGTGAGGAAGACTGAGAGCGAGAGTGAGACAGACAGACAGAAAGACAGCAAGAGAGATATAGAGAGAGAGAAACAGAGAGACAGAGAGACAGAATGAGGCAGAGAGAGACAGATAGAGTGAGACAGGCACAGAGACACAGAGAGACAGAGAGACAGAAACAGAGAGACAGAGATGGAGAGTGAGAGAGAGCACTTGATCAAATGTACATTGACAGTACTATTTACTCAATGGATGCTCTTTACAGAATTTACAAAGGAGGTAATTGAAATCAAGGACTCTGGTGCCCTAAAAAAACTAAAGGTCCTACTGATTCAATTTAAATTTCAAAGTAGGATGGATTTTTGTTGGCAAAAGGCATCAAGGGAAAGGGGAAAGTAAAATGTGTGATCTAACTGAATGGTGAGACAGTCTCATGGGAATGAATGGTATACACTGGTTCTGATGCAGCAGACAATAATATTCAATTTGTTTGTCTTTTTAAAATCATCCTCCATCAAGAGAGCTCCTGTAATCTCTTTGGCAATTACCTGAAAAGATTGTGCTAGAAGGATTTATTTACTTTATATATCCTGACATTCAATGCATATTTCAGTAGAACTATATGTGCTGGTACATTGCACCTTCAGTTGGCCAACACGGACCTTACATTTATATTAATATTTATGATAGTGCTGAATCCAATGCTACTACATAGCAGGATTCACTTTCAGCAGACCACTGAAACTCATTAACCTTTTTATAGGGATAACATTTCAACAGAATGAACCCACAGATAAGGAAAATCTCTTAAGGTTGAGCAACTGGCTTCGGGTCAGGAAGAGCTTGCAGAGTTCCGACAGCATGCTTTTCCTTCAAAATAATAGTGCAGAAAGCCATTCAACCCTCTGTGATAGTCCTTTTACAAGAGACCCGATTCCATTCCCATTTATCTGGTTGAATTCCACATCGTTCTTATATGTTTCTTTTTAAAAGGCATAGCATATTCAGTATCAATGCAAACATTCAAAAAGGATAAAAAGTCTGTTTCACACTGAGTGCCATTGACTAGAAAATGAAACTAAATCAGGCCATAAAACCAGGAGAAATAATCACCCCACAGTTTCAGAGTGTCATAGTCATAGCGTCATACAGCGTGGAAACAGGCCCTTCAGCCCAACTTGTCCACGCTGACCAACATGCCCCATCTACACTAGCCGCACTTACCCGCACTTAGTCCATTACACTCTAAACCTATCCTATCCATGTACTTGCCCAAAGGTCTCATAAATCTTATGATAGTACCTGCCTCAACTTGATTAGTACAGGTGTCAGAGGTTATGGGGAGAAGGCAGGAGAATGGGGTTAGGAGTGAGAGATAGATCAGCCATGATTGAATGGCGGAGTAGACTTGATGGGCCGAATGGACTAATTCTACTTCTATTCCTTATGTCGTTATGTCAACTACTTCTTCCAGCAGCTCGTTCCATATACCCACCACCCTTTGTGCAAAAAGGTTACCCCTCAGATACCTATTAAATCTTTCCCCCCTCACCTCAAACCTATGTCCCCTGGTTCTCGATTCCCCTACTCTGGGGAAAAGACACTGTACGTTTACCTGATCTATTCCTCTCATGATTTTGTACACCTTCATAAGATCACCCCTCATCTTCCTGCACTCCAAGGAATAAAGTCCTAGCCTGCTCAACCTCACCCTCTAGCTCAGGCCCTTGAGTCCTGGCAACATCCTTGGAAATCTTCTCTGCACCCTTTCCCAGCTTGATCCAGTTTCATCTTCTAAAATTTGAAAAAGGCTCCACACTAGGGAATGTGTCCAGCTTCCCTTTGAAAAAAGGCAGTGAATCCAGGCACAAATCCAATGTCAAATTCTTTGTCACAGTAGCTGTGACAGTTAATGAATGTTAGAACTTCTGAGGATTTTTAAAAAAGTGAACTCCAAACATCTATGGAAATCATGCGCCAAAATTCTGAGAACTAAATTCTGCATTCTGTATCTTCCCCTTTGCACTATCAATTGTAATTGAGTTGGTCTTGATAGTATTTACGTGTGGTATATCTGATCTGTTGTAGAAACATAGAAACATAGAAAATAGGTGCAGGAGGAGGCTATTCGGCCCTTTGAGCCAGCACTGCCATTCATTGTGATCATGGCTGGTCGTCATTCAAATATAAATTTGTTTAACGTTATTCCCAACCTGTATAAGGCTGAAGAATGGCCCCGATCCAAAATATCACCTCTTCATGTTCTCCACAGATGCTGCCTGACCGGCTGAGCTACTCCAGCACATTGTATCCTTTTATACTGCATAAACTAGTTTGATCAAAGGCATCAGCACCAGTTCAAGATACAAAAAATTCAGAGTGTAGCATCCTACTGCTTTGGAAACCATGTGGGCGGAATAATATTGCGTTTCTGAAACCAATCCTGCTTCTTCAGAGTGCTGATGCCTAGTTGTGGTGAACGGCTGACCACAGTCTATACTGACTGCCACAGTAAATCGTGCCCCTGAGGGCAGGAAACCGCAGCAGTTTCAGGGAAAGCCACCAAGGCAACAGTGGAAATTTGGTTGCTCAAAGCAAAAGGAGCACCTCTTTGTGGAAGTGAGCGCTGGGACTGGAGGCACAATTTTCAACCTCCGCATGTGGCTTACATGGATATGTCGCCTTTCACTGTAAAATGAAGTGAGTCACACTTGCAATGACTTTCCTTCAGAAAGGTTTTTTGTTTGACTAAGACAAGTTGAGTTTTGGGGCATTGCATCCCAATGATTCAAGGTAGTAGCAAAGGAAAAGAAATGGACTGCAATGGCACAAGGAAGTTTAGTTTATTATTGGGGTTGGGATTGAGGCTGGTTGAAAAATTGGGCACACAAGGTGATTGGAACAGTGCCAGCAGTCCATAGAAAGGGTGCAGGCACAAATGAAGTTGGGGATCCAGTCTTAAAGTGATTGAACTGAAGTGCTGGGAGCACCTAATGAATGAATGAATAAGAATGAATGAATGAATGAATGAATGAATGAATGAATGAATGAATAAATAAGTTTTATTGACCAAGTATGTGCATATACAGGGAATGTGCCTTGGTGCTCCGCTCACAAATGACATCACAAACATACAGTTAACAATTAAGAATAAAGCATAACCACATCAAAACAATAAGGATACATCATTACGGTCTAAACATGTGGGTGGAAACAAACCAGAGCAAAAAAGAGACTACAGACTTTGGTTATTGAGTAGAACTACTACTCGTGGAAAAAAAGCTTTTTTTATGTCTGGCTGTGGCTGCTTTGACAGTCCAGAGTCGCCTTCCAGAGGGAAGGGCTTCAAAGAGTTTGTGGCCAGGGTGAGAGGGGTCAGAGATGATCTTGCCCGCTCACTTCCTGGCCCTTGCAGTGTAGTTTGTCAATGGGGGAAGGTTGCAGCCAACAACCTTCTCAGCTGATCGAACGATCCGTTGCAGCCTCCGGATGTCGTGCTTGGTGGCTGAGCCAAACCAGACCATGATGGAGAAGGTGAGGACGGACTCAATGATAGCAGTGTAGAATTGGACCATGATTGCCTGTGGCAAATGAATGATCCAGCGGCCTGAAAGTTCCCTCAAAATGAGCCATAATGTTGCTGTCTTCAGTAATTAAATATAATCAGATGAAGTTGAGATAATTAGGAGGGGCGAATTAGGAGGAGATGGAAGCAGAAGGTCAGGATTTAAGAGAGTCAAGAGTTAAGAGTGAGTCAAGAGTGTTTAATTGTTAATTCGTACTTGCAGCTGCACAACAAGCATGTCAATACAATACACATAGATAATATATAATAAATAAAATAATTAAAAAAACATAATAACTGTAACACTAGTGCAAAAAACCAATAGTTCTGATTACAAAAAAAGACATAGCAGTTCACAGTTGAGATTGTGTTGCGTTGAGTTGAGATAGATCCCTTGGATGGTGGAAAGGTCAGTACTTGTGATGGGCTGGGCAATGTTCAACACCCTCAGTAATCTCCTTCATTCCTGGGCATTCAAGTTTCCAAACCAGGCTGTGATGCAACAAGCCAGTATATTCTCTCCCGTAGAAGTTCAAGAGAATAGTCGTCGACATACCAAATCTGCACAATCTTCTAAAGAAGCAAAGATGAGCTTTCTTAGTGATTGCATCAATGTGCTGGGCCCAGGGCAGATATTCAGAGATGTGCATGCTCAAGAACTTAAATTTGTGGACTCAACCCATTAATGAACACAGGTTCGTAGATCCTCAGTTTTCTCCTTCTGACATTGAGAGCAATGATATTTTTCTAGCACCATTCAATCAAATTTTCAATCTCCCTGCTCTCATTCACCATTCATCATTCATCCAATCGTCAGCGAATTTAAAGATGGCATTGGAACAGCGTCTGTCCACAAAGTCATGGGTATAGAGTAGAGTCGACCCATCCATCATTAGGCTAGTGGAAAATTAGCTGTCAGGAAATAGGTGGCAATTTCAAGGCCACAAACAAGGATTAGAGTGAGATTAGAGGACAGCAACTTCGTGCGAGGTTGAAACATAAATCTGGAGAAAAGCAACATTCAGGCTACTGTAGACCAGAAATTTCTTGCATCATTTTCTCAGCATAAAATCAGCATTGCATGGCTCACAAATACCTTAAAGAACTCAAGAAAATCTTGATAGTATACTTAAAACTTAATTTGGTTGTAATTTAAAAAAAAAGATCAATGAAGCCCAAGAAACAGTGTCTCTTCTTCCAACTGAGCACTTTACAACTCTTAAATTCAACATTGAATTTCAACAATTGAAGATAACTAGCTCTACCAATTTGTGTAAGAACTAGTCTGTACCAACATAAGTCTGTCATCAGCCTATAAGTAAGTTTCTCTCTCCATAGACGCACCTTGACCTGCATTTATTTGTCTCTTTCTCTTTGTGTTTCTTTATGCAGTTCCGCTTTTTTCACCTTTTGCCGCTCTGATAATTTCTCTCCCTCTCCATGACTCTGTCCCACCAGTTACTCCACGCTCCACTTCTTTCATTCTTTTGGATGTTGCAAACTGTGGGGTCTCAGAATTTGTCCTCTGCATATAATGTTGACATTTGTTAAAAACGTGCCTGGGCCATTCAGAAGCATCATACAGGACATATTTCAAAAAGGCACAGATAGACACAAAATGCTGGAGTAACTCAGCAGATCAGGCAACATCTCTGGAGAAAAAGGACAGCACACGTTTTGGCTCGGAACCCTTCCTCAGGTCCAAAACGTCCGAAACATCCGCATGCTGCCTGACCCACTGCGTTACTCCAGCACTTTGTGTCTATCTTTGGTATAACCAGCTTCTGTACATTGTTTCCACAGACTTCAGAGGGGTATGGGGCTACAACTGCAGTTGAGGAAGTCAAGTCAAGTCAAGTCAAGTCAAGTCAAGTCAAGTCAAGTCAAGTCAAGTCAAGTCAAGTCAATTTTATTTGTATAGCACATTTAAAAACAACCCACGTTGACCAAAGTGCTGTACATCCGATTAGGTTCCAATGGGAAAAAAAATGAAACATGCAGTAGCACGCAAACAGTTCACAGCGCCTCCTCAATGAGCCTCAAACGCTAGGGAGTAGAAATAGGTTTTGAGCCTGGACTTAAAGGAGTCGATGGAGGGGGCAGTTCTGATGGGGAGAGGGATGCTGTTCCACAGGCTAGGAGCTGCAACTGCAAAAGCGCGGTCACCCCTGAGCTTAAGCCTAGACCGCGGGATAGTGAGTAGCCCCAAGTCGGCCGACCTGAGGGACCTGGAGTTAGAGAGGGGGGTTAGAAGATTTTTGATGTAGGGGGGGGAGTGTCCATTTAGGGCTTTATACGTGAATAGGAGGAGCTTGAAGTTGATTCTGTACCGTACAGAGAGCCAGTGGAGAGAGGCCAGAATCGGGGTGATGTGGTCCATCTTTACGGGTACCCGTCAGGAGTCTCGCTGCGGCGTTTTGGACCAGTTGCAGGCGGGACAGGGAAGATTGGCTGATCCCAGTGTATAGGGAGTTGCAGTAGTCTAGGCGGGAGGAAATGAAAGCGTGAATGATTTTTTCTGTGTCGTCGAATTGGAGGAAAGGTTTGATTTTAGCTATGGTTCGAAGTTGGAAGAAGCTGGCTTTTACCACAGCGTTGACTTGCTTATCAAATTTTAATGCAGAGTCAAATATCATGCCGAGGTTTTTGACATGCGGTTTGACTAGGCAGGATAGACTTCCAAGACTGCCTGTTATCAATTTGATGGAGTCGGGGGGGGGCTGAATAGGATGATCTCAGACTTGCTCTCATTTAATTGGAGGAAGTTCTGTGCCATCCAACATTTTATGTCCTCAAGGCAGTGTAAGAGGCTGTTTAAATTTGACTGGTTGTTGGGTTTCAGGGGGAGGTAAAGCTGAGTGTCATCGGCATAGCAGTGGAAGGAAATGCCGTGCCTTTGAATGATTTGGCCAAGGGGGAGCATGTATAGAGAGAAGAGAATGGGGCCTAGGATGGAGCCTTGTGGAACTCCGCAGGAGAGGCTAGCTGGAGCAGAGGAATAACTGCCTATGTTGATGGCGAAACTCCTATCTTTGAGGTACGAAGTGAACCAGCTCAGGGCAGTGCCATCAATGCCAACCGCGTACCGGAGACGGTCAATAAGGATGGTGTGGTCCACTGTATCGAACGCTGCGCTGAGGTCGAGAAGGAGCAGGATTGCACAGTCGCCGGTGTCGATGGCGAGAAGCAGGTCGTTGTGTACCTTCAACAAGGCAGACTCTGTGCTGTGGTGGGCTCTGAAACCTGACTGGAAACTTTCCAGGATGGTGTTTTGGTGCAGGTAGGGCACTAATTGGTTTAGGATTGCCTTTTCAAGGACTTTTGACAGGAATGGCAGTTTGGAAATGGGTCTGTAGTTGCTAGGCAAGGTGGGGTCTAGGTTAGGTTTTTTCAGTAGGGGCTGGACCACCGCGTGCTTGAAACTGGTTGGAACAGTGCCAGTGGCCAGAGAACTGTTGATAATAGAGAGGATGCTGGGACCGGCTATTGCAATGACATCCTTCAGAAGGGCAGTGGGGGCAGGATCAAGGGGGCAGGTTGCAGGTTTCATAGCGGAGACAAGCTTTGCAAGGGAGGATAGAGTGACGGGTTGTAAGCAATCCAATTCAGATGAACAGACTAGTGAGATAGCTAGGTCACGGGTGGGAGGGGAAATGTTCATTCTAATGTTCTCAACTTTGTTGGTGAAAAATTTAGCGAATTCTTCGCACTTAGCAGGGGACCCAACTAAGCTGGTACTGGGGGCGGGACATATGACAGAGGTAATTGTTCTAAATAGGACCTTGGAGTTATGAGAGTTTTTGGAAATAAGGTCGGAGAAGTATTGTGCTCTAGCAGACTTTACTGCTTCCTGGTATTTGAGAAGATTGTTTCTCAGAATTTCGAAGGAAATTTGAAGCTTGTCAGGGTGATGCTTGCTTAAACAGATGGATAGGCGTTATTTTCTAGGCCTGAGCTAGGGTCCATTATGTAGGATTTTGAAAGAAGCCCTTTTCTCTCTCTCTCTCTCACTCTCTCTAAAAGAATTACCGTATTCTTTTCCTGTACAGGAATACCGTATATTGAGAATGGAAGCTGTAATGACCTTATAAATGCCTTTAAATTTTCCTTAGTTTCTCCAAGTTTAGTTTCTGGTTTAGAGATGCAGCATGGAAACAGGCCCTTGGCCCACCTAGTCCACGCCATCGATCACCTGTTCACAATAGTTCAATGTTATCCCACTTTTGCAACCACTCTCTACACATTAGGGGTTATTTGACAGAACCTACAAATGCGCACATCTTTGGGGTGTGGGAGGAAACCGGATCACCCGGACAAAACCCACACGGTCACAGGGAGAATGTGCAAACTCCACACAGACAACACCTGAGGTCAAGATTGAACGCTGCTCTCTGGAACTGTGAGGCAGCAGCTCTACCAGCTGCGCCACCGTGCCACTCTGTCCTACCTCTCGTATAACTAATACTCTTGAATCCAGGTAATATCCTGATGAACCTCTTCTGCATCCTCTCCAAAGCCTCCGCATCCTTCCTAAAGCGTAGCAACAATTATCATATCATATCATATATATACAGCCGGAAACAGGCCTTTTCGGCCCTCCAAGTCCGTGCCGCCCAGCGATCCCCATACATTAACACCATCCTACACCCACTAGGGACAATTTTTTTAAAACATTTACCCAGCCAATTAACCTACATACCTGTACGTCTTTGGAGTTACTGCACATAATACTCAAATATAATAATGATAATAATAATAATAATTATAGTAATAATTATAATAATAATAATAATAATAATAATAATAATAATAATAATAATAATAATAATAATAATAATAATAATAATAATAATAATAATAATAATAATAATAATAATAATAATAATAATAATAATAATAATATTCTATATACTAAAACTCTCGTTTGTTATCTTGTTTGTGACTGAACTTCAGCCTAAACGGTACACGATAGCACGACAATTTTAGGCCCACCTTACTCACCATTGTCAGTTTAGTGATAATGCAAGTAGTTTTATTGAAATCGGTGTTATATTTTTTATGTTATTAACATTTTAAAGTTTAAAAGGAGGGGAGGGGAGGGGAGGAGGGAGGAGGGAGGGAGGAAGGGGGGAGTGGGAGAAGGGAGAGGGGAGGGGGTGTTGAGGAGAGAGGGGATGGAGGGAGGGCAGGGTGCTGCACCATTGCAGGAGAGGTTTGGGCCCTTTGTCGTAATAATATATTCCTTTACTTGTTCCACACCGGGGAAATTTGTAGTGTTACAGCAGCAAAGTGGATAGCAAGAGACATTCATTATAAATAAAAATAAAGATAAGGATAATTGTCATCATTTACTGTGTTTTTTTAAAAACAGTTACTGTTAACTGTTGCTGTTGACTCGTCTGCTGGGAGTAGCGCTGATTGTGCAGTCCCACAGCAGCAGGAAGGAAGGACCTCCGATATCTCTCCTTCACACACTTGGGGTGAAGGAGTCTGTCACTGAAGGAGCTACTTAGTGCAGTGACAGTGTCCTGCATGGGGTGGGAGTCATTGTCCAGCAGCGATGTTATCTTTGCCATCATCCTCCTCTCTCCCACCGCTGTACTGAGTCGAGGGGACAACCCAGGACAGAGCTGGCCTTCCTGATCAGCTTGTCAAGTCTCTTCCCCTCTGCTGCTGAGATGCTGCTGCTCCAGCAGACCACTCCATAGAAGATGGCTGATGCCACCACAGTGTTGTAGAAGGTCCTGAGGGGTGCCCCCTGCATTCCAAAGGACCTGAGTCTCCACAGCAGGTAAAGTCTGGCCCTTTTTGTCCAGTGCATTGATATTTTCGGTCCAGTCAAGTTTATTGTTAAGGTAAACACCTCGGTACTTACCTGGTCTCACCACTATGGTCACACTATGGTCTCACCAAATGTTTATATGGCTACAATATGACTCCACCTTTTACACTCAATGCCCTGATGGATGAAGGAAAGCATGCCAAACTGCTTCTTATCACCCTACCTACATTTGTTGCCACTTTCCTGGAGTTATAGCCTTGCACCCCATAATCCCTCTGTGCATCAATACTGCTAAGTTTCCTATCATTTTACTGTGCATTTTCCTCTTGCATTTGACCTCTCAAAAAGGCATCATCTCATGCTTGTACAGATTAAACCCATCTGTCATTGCTCTCTTCATACATCTAACTGATCCATATTCTGCTGTATCCTTCACTCTCCATCTCTCACCAATTTCCATCAAATTTTGTGTTGCCTACAAACTTGCTAATCCGACCACCTACATTTTCATCCAAATCGTTTATATATATTGCAAAGCAGGAGGCATCAATGACCTCTGCAATACAGGGTGAGCAGCAAACAGTGGCACGTAGCTTCTATTAGCAGCTGAAGGCTGCAATAAACCTGAATCTAAAATGTTAAGTGTGGGTGACTTTGACTTCAACCATGAGCACAGTTCAGACATGTCTATAACTTTATGCTTGATGTTTTATGATGACAAAGATCTCATTAAGGATGACACCTTAGATTATCCTTGGTTATAAATACGTATGGAGTTTGAAGAATGTACTAAATTGAGTTAAGGCAGATTACAACATTATTAGGCAGGAGCTGGGGAGAATAAATTGAAGGAGTTGTTATTAGGTAAGTCTACGTCCAATATGTGGGAGTTTTTTAAAGGCCAACTAATCAGAGTTCAGGACTAGCATATTCCAGTTAGGAGGAAGGATCAGGATGGCAAGGTAAGGGAACCTTATAAAGCAAGCAGGAACAAACTCAAAGGGATAAGTGCCAAACAGGGCAATAAAATGGTAATAAATGGCAAGTAGGATTAATGAAAATTTGAAGGCTTTTTATATGTACATTAAATAAAAGTGAGCAACCAGGGAGAAGGTAGGGCAGCTTGTTTAAAGAAGGGAATTTACAGTTGGAGTAAGAGAATGTAGGCAAAGTATTAAATGAGTACTTTGTATCTGTATTTTCCAAGGAGAAGGATATGGAGGGCAATGTGTGGAATGCCAACGTGCGAGGGCAGTTTGAGATCAAGAGGGTTGGGGTTCTTGAAGAGCATTAAGGTGAATCAATCTCCAGGACCTCATGGGATCTATCTCAGGTTATTGAGAGAGGCAAGAGGGAAGATTGCAGGGCCACTGATGAAGATCTTTGTATCTTCACTAGCCACAGACGAGGTCCCAGAGGACTGGAGAGTAGAGGTAGAGGAAGTAGAGGTAATCTAGGGAATTGTAGAAGGGAAAAGAAGATTCTTAGGGAAAGGATTTACTCACATTTGGATGAGAATGGGTTAATTAGGGACAGTGGCATGACTTTGTCCGTGGCATTTTAGTAAGGCTTTGATAAAGTAGGTTTGATCCAGTAGATTAAGATGCACGGGATCCTTGGTAACTTGGTCCTTTGGATTCTGAACTGACTTACTCGGAAAAGAGTGTTGTGAATAACAAGGGTGTTATTCTGGCTGCAGGTCTGTAGAGGTTCGCAGGGATCTGAGTGTTGACCTTGTTTTTTTGTGAAACAAATGTTAGATCAAGGGTTCCCAATCTGGGGGTAAATTTTGCCTACCCAGGTAAATTTGTTGATTCTGGATTTGTACATTAAAAAAAAAATTGTTTAGTTCAGAGCTAGAAATGTTGTTTCCACATCGAGCTAACCTTCTTTGTTACATTTCTCCGTGACAATGTATTTCACCTCCGTGCCCAGCGCCTGAGAATCACCATAGTTACGGCACCTCTGTGATTGCATTTCACTCCTTTTCTCCTGTCTGGCTCTAGAAAGTTGAATGTTGTCGTTCTTGTGAAAAACTTTGTAACTCACATTCTGTTTTTTTCCGCAGATTATCGTGCAATCCATCATGTCGAACAAGAAGAGAATTTATCTCGAGTCATACGTGGACTTTGGCTTTGATTTCATCATTGCAGATGGTGTTCAGAAACCACAATGTATCTTTTGTTCCAAAGTGCTGGGTAATGGGTCTCTGAAGCATTCTATTCTGAAAGCTCACTTTACTTCTAGCCATCCAACACATGCAGATGACGACCGGAAATCTTTGCGAGCCAAACGTGCTCGATTTCGTGCAGTTGGAGCATTGCCCAGTGTAGGATTCGCCCCTGAAAACAAACCTGTTTCGGAATCATCTTATCGTGTCGCTCTGAGGATAGTGAAAGAAAAGAAACCTCATACAATTGGGGAAGAACTTGTGAAACTGTGCCATGGATATGGTTGAACTCATTTGTGGAAAAGAAGCGAGGATGAAAGTTCAGAAAATTTAATTAGTGAACAATAGGATACACTCTCATATTGGTAAGGTGTCACAGGACATTCTAAGTCAGATCGTGGACGAAATTCGGGCTAGTCCGGCAAGAATCAGTCTCCAGTTGGATGAGTCAACTGACGTGTTGAACTGTGCACAATTGCTGGTCTTTTGTCGTTATGTGCATACTGGTCAGTTGAAGGAAGAGTCCTTGATGTGCGACGATTTGGAGGAGACAACAAAAGCGGTGGACATTCTGGGCAAAATGGATAATTTCCTTGAACAGAATAATCTTTCATGGAATGATGTGGGCTCGCCATGATCGGTACCAGGTCTGGGTTTACAACACTTGTGAAAGAAAGAGCACCACACATTGTTTCTTCCCACTGTGTCCTTCATCGACATGCACTGGCAAGCAAATTCCTATTGAGGGCGTGCAGCGTAGGTTTACTAGGTTAATTCCTGGAATGGCGGAACTATCATATGTTGAAAGACTGGAGCGACTAGGCTTGTATACACTGGAATTTAGAGAGATGAGAGGAGATCTTATCGAAACGTATAAGATTATTAAGGGGTTGGACATGTTACAGGCAGGAAACATGTTCCCAATGTTGGGGGAGTCCAGAACAAGGGGCCACAGTTTAAGAATAAGGGGTAGGCCATTTAGAACTGAGATGAGGAAAAACCTTTTCAGTCAGAGAGTTGTGAATCTGTGGAATTCTCTGCCTCAGAAGGCAGTGGAGGTCAATTATCTGAATGCATTCAAGAGAGAGCTAGATAGAGCTCTTAAGGATAGCGGAGTCAGGGGGTATGGGGAGAAGGCAGGAACGGGGTACTGATTAAGAATGATCAGCCATGATCACATTGAATGGTGGTGCTGGCTCGGAGGGCCGAGTGGCCTCCTCCTGCACCTATTGTCTACTGTCTATTGTCTAAAACCCTTCCGGATTACTTGAAATTTGTTTTGAAGTATGTCACTGAATCTGTGAATTTTATCAGAGCACGAGCTCTCAGTCATCGCCTTTTTTAAGTGTTCTGTGAGCAGGTGGGATCAGAACACACTGTCCTCCTCTACTGCATTGAAGTGCGATGGCTCTTGAGAGGCCTCGTTGTGTCTCGGGTTTTCGAATTGCGGACTGAAATAGAGATGTTTCTCCTGTGAGTGAACACTTTTGCGATAAGAAATTTATTGGAGCTTTAGCTTACTTGACAGATATTTTTCTCATTTCAATCAGCTCAACGTTCAAATGCAAGGAAGGAGTGTTACCGTTATTGAAGCACGGGGTAAAGTACGGGGCTTTCAGGCGAAATTGGATCTGTGGAGCCGGAGGGTTCAGAGTGGCAATCTTGCAAATGTTCCTAAATATGATGATTGGAAGGTGAACGAAAGCGATGACAATATTCCTGAACTCAACGTTGAAATTTGTCAGCACCTGGTTGTTTTAAAAATCAACTTCGATGATTATTTTGATGGTACGATGTTTGATAATGTTACTTTGCCTTGGATAACCCATTCCTTCAAGACCAAATTGGAAGACATTAATGATGATGACTGGTGTGAAGATGAATTGATTGATCTTCAATCTTCAACAACTCTTTGTGACAAATTTAACTCTTGCAATGGAGTCTTCTCAAATTTTTGGTGTGGTTTGACCGAAGGATTTCCTTTGCGGACCAAGCGAGGTTTCGAAATCATTGTACCATTTGCAACTACTTATCTGTGTGAAGCAGGGTTCTTGACAATGGTGGCCATCAAAACGAAGCACCGATCTTGATTAGTTCCCAAAGACGACATGAGACTTGCTGTTTCAACAACTGCGCCAAGAATCTCCAAAATCGTGGGTGAAAAGCAAGAACAAAAGTCTCATTGATTGATGTGTTCTCATTGACTGACTGTGTTTGGCTCTGGTATACTGGTATCTGTTCATCATTGGCTGTTCATAAATAAGTGAAATAACATTGTTATGCGCTATTATTATTTGAACTTAAAATAATAATGTTAAAAACAGTATTTGAAAATTTCCCCTTTGTCAGTTGCTTTATTATGGTAGAAGTGTCAACTCAAATTACTGAACAAAACAGGGTGGGGGTAAATTTACTTTCGAAAAGTTGCCAGGGGTAAACGGGACGGAAAAGGTGGGGAATCCCTGTGTTACATGGATTGGTTGATAAGTTTGCAGACGGCTGCAAAATTGGAGGAGATTCAGACAATAAGGAAGACTGTCAAAGTATGTAGCGAGTTACAGATCATCTATAGAAATGGGTAGTGAAATGGCAGATGGAGTTTAATCTGAGCAAGAGTGAGGTATTGCACTTTGGGAGGTTGAATGTAAGGGGAAAGTATTCAATGAAATGCAAGACCTTTAACAGCATTGATGTAGAACATTGATGTAAGGGGGATTTTGGAGTCCAAGTCCATATCCCCCTGAAAGGGGCATTGCGAGTAAAAAGAGTGCTAAAGAAAGCATAAAGTGTGTTTGCCTTCATCGGTCAGGGCATTGAGTGCAAGAGTCAAGATTCAAGATTCAAGATTCAAGATAGCTTTATTTGTCATCCAAAAAAACGATTTTTTTGGACGAAATTCAGTCACCCACAGTCCAACAATAAAACATTAAATTAGGCAGATTACACAATAAAGCATTAAAATAGGCAAGTTACACAACCCCAAAAACACACAAAAAAAAGAAACATCCATCACAGTGAGTCTCCTCCAGTCCTCTCCTCACTGTGATGGAAGGCCACAATGTCTTTTCCCTTCCCCTGCCGTCTTCTCCCGCGGTCAGGTTGTTGTGGCTGCAGGCCGCACCGAACGGTGAAAGGTCCGCAGTGGGCCGACCCAAGCCCCGCGATCCGGGGCGGGCGAACACGCTGTCGCTGCCGCTGCTGCTGCACGTCGGGGCGGTCGTGGCTCACGACATTGAAGCCCCCGCAGTGAGAAATCCCGCGGCCTATTTTAGGCCGCGCCGGACGGTGAAATGTCCGCGACCCAAGCCCCGCGACCCGGGGCGGGCGAACACGCTGCCGCTGCCGTAGCTCCCGATGTCGGCATCCACGCGGCCCGAGCCTAAGGCGAGTCGCAGCCGCTCCCGCAGCCTCCGAAGACGGCCGGCTCCGCTGATGGTAAGTCCGATCCGCGGCCTCTGCGAACCAGAGCCCTTGAGGCCGCCAGCTCCAGGAGTTGGGCCGATGGTAGGCCGCAGCAGGAACGGAGACAACACCCAGAAAACAAAGGTCGGGTCTCCGTTCGGAAGGGACACATATTTACAATTTTACAGTTCCCCCCCTCCCCCCCACACCCACACATAGTACACAAACACAAAAACACGACATCACATCGACAATTAAGACACAAAAAAACAACAAAACACAAAGACAAATGGACGGCAGGTAAGCCGCAGCTGCTATGGCAGCGCCGCCGCCGTCAGAAGGTCATGTTGTAATCTTACAGAGTCACAGAATCATGCAGGCCTTTTGCCCAACTTGGCCATGCCAACCAAGATGCTTCATCTAACCTAGTCCCATTTGCCTGCATTTTACCCATATCCCTTTAATTTCCTATCCATGTATCTGTCTAAGTGTCTTTTAAATGCTGTTATAGTATCTACCTTCACTACCTCCAATGGCAGTCGTTTCCATATACCCACTCTCTCTGAGTTAACTTTATACGACTTTGGTTTGGCCTCATTTGCAGTATTGTGTGCATTCTGACCGCCCCATTGCAGGAATGATATAGAGGTTTGGAGAGGACGCAGAGTAGTATTAGCTATAAGTTTGGACAATCTTGGTTTATTTTTCAGGAACATCGGAGGTTTAGGGGAGACCTGATAGAAGTATGTAAAATTACGAGAGGCACAGATAGGGTAGACAGTCAGAAACATTTTCAAAGGTGGAAATGTCAAAGACTAGAGGATGTAGCTTTAAGGTGAGAGAAACTACATTTAAGGGAGATGTACAGGGAGTGGTGGGTGCTTGGAACTCACTGACAGGGGTAATGGTGAAGAAAGATACAATAGTGGAATTTAAGAGCCATTTAGATATCATAAGAGCATGGATATGCAGGGAATGGAAGGATATGGATTATGTGCAGAGTAACTTGGCACAAACATTGTGTGTCGAGGGTGCCTATTCCTATGGCTGTACTGTTCTATGTTCTATGACATTGTTAAAATATTGTAAAATATTTGGGATTACCACTCCAAAAAGAGTCAGCAAAAACGAGGATCTTTGTGAAACCCATGTGTTTAAAAACGTGGCTATGGAGCCCTTGGTACTGTCGCTGAAACTATATTGCAAGATACTGTGTGTGTGTAATAAACTGCTGTGCAGACCTTTGTGTGAGGGAATGGATAATGGGACAATAAAGTGTCAAGAATGATACTAGCCTTGAAGTTAGCAGAGTCCTTCCCACTCCTTTGATTATCTGCTTAGAATTTTTCCGGAAACCTCTATTCACAAGGACGCATCAAGTGCAGTTTAGAGTGAGTTTGAGTTTAGTTTATTGTCACGTGTACCAAGGTACAGTGAAACGCTTTTGTTGCATGCTAACCAGCCAGAGGAAAGACAATTCATGATTACAATTGAGCCATACACAGTGTTCAGATACATGATAAGGGAATAACGTGAATAAGGTGAATAACGTTTAGTGCAAGATAAAGTCCAATCAAAGATAGTCCGAGGGTCTCCAATGAGGAAGATAATAGCCCATGACTGCTCTCTAGTTGTTGGTAGGATGGTTCAGTTGCGTGATAACAGCTGGGACGAAACTGTCTCTGAATCTGGAGTGTGCATTTTCGCACTTTTGGTGAAAGGGATGGGAGAGGGAAGAAGATGGAGTGACTTTGGTGAGACTCATCCTTGATTATGCTGGTGGGCTTGCCGAGGAAGCGTGAGGTGTAAATGCAGTCAATGGAAGGAAGGTTCGTTTGTGTGATGGTCTGGGCTGCATCCACAATTTTGTGCATTTTCTTGCGGACTTGCATGGAGCCCATTCCCAAACCATGCTGTGATGTATCCTGATAAAATGCTTTCTACAGCACCTCTGTGGAAGTTGGTGAGATGACAACTTCTATCCCATCCCCTGGAAGTATACCAGAGACAGGTGCGGAAAAGGAGGCCATCGCTGTTCTGAGGTTTCATTAGCCCTGTGTCAGCTGATTGGCAGAGCTAATCAATTGGATCTCTTTCTTTCGTTCTTTTTCTCCAGATTAGTTTCCAATTCATGGATGTATCCAGTTTTGTTTTTAAACAAATGGTGGATGTTCTTGCGCTCTGGTCTCAGACAGTGCATTTCAGAGCCTAAGGTTGCTCCAGAAAATATTTCTTCAAGTTGCCACTGGTTCTTCTTTCAATCAGTTTACAATTGTATCCATTTGTTATTGACCTACTACTACTGGAGAGGCTTTCTCCTTCTTTACACTCTCAAAACTATTCCTGAGTTTAAAATTGTACTATTTAGTTTATACAGATGCCCTCTCATTTACTACCAAATTTAATTATTGTATATTTCATTGCATTGTTTTTTCCCCTCTTATGTAACTTTTCATTTTAACCTCCGAAGTATTACTAAAGTCATTATTTACTACATCTGCAAGTTTTGTGTCCAACGTTTGTAGTTATGCCCAAATTCTCAAATGTTTATCAAAAGGACTGAAGTTTCCCACAACAATCCCTGGAGATCATGACTGCACACTTCACCCTAATCAGGAAAAACAACAATCTTTGCTTTCTGTTCCTTTGCCAGTTTTGTGTCCACATAGCTACTGTCTCATTAATCTCATGTGCTTCAATTGTGTTAACACCTATTTTGACATTTTAAACTTTGCAAATTCCCGTGCACATCATGATCTGAACTCGCATCGCCAACCCTCTCTAGTGTACTGATCCCCGACTGAGCGGGTAGATGCATTCCCTGGAGCAAAGAGCGCAAACAGCAAAATTGGGTTATTACAGCATTATATCTGGAGAGACAAGTCACGAGCACAGAGCAACGTGCTGAGAGCCAAGTGTACACTCTTGCCCTCCCGGTTACAGTGCATTGCTGTGCCCGGAACATGACATTAATCCAAAAATAAATTGTCTCACAGTGATGTGTGTTGAGATGCTGCCTGTTGAGGTTGTTGCCATGGAGAAATCTCTGGGCTGGGGATGATTGTGCAGACAGAGAAAGGGAAGGAGAAACGGCAGCTCCTATTACATCCGCAGGATGCTGATGAGAGAGCTGTAGGGTCCAGGTGGTCTGTGTCACGATGCAGCAGACTCTATCAGGCGCGAGCAATGGCCCCTGCTCTCCTGAGCTCCACATCTCCACACTGAGAAGCTGCACCTTCTGCCTCACCCCTTAACACCAGCCCTCAATATCGAAGGGATCTATAGGAGGCACTGCCTCAAAAAGGCAGCCAGTATCGTCAAGGGCCCAAACAGTCCGGGCCAGGGGTTCTATTGTTTTTTTTTCAATTTATTGCATTTTTTGTTCGTTATGCTATCTATGAGTATTGTGTTAACAGATCTGTTAGATGAAGTAAGAGTTTCATTGTGTTGGAAGGAAGTGCGGATGCTGGTTTAAACTGAAGATAGACAAAAAATGCTGGAGTAACAGCGGGACAGGCAGCATCCTTGGAGAAAAGGAATGGGTGACGTGTTAGGTCGAGACCTTCTCATTGTTCCGTTTTAGGCACATATGACAATTAAGCCCTTCGTTCTCTCTTATAATAATAATAATAATATTCATTTATTGTCATTGCAACGAGTACAACAAAATTAAAAAATAGCCAATCCTGACGGTGCGTACAAACATATATGCAATAAATGCAAAAACAAATAAATACATAAATACAATTAAATACAATTATATTAAGTACAAGATTTTTTAACGGTGTTGCCTAGTGCAAAGGTAGTGTTCAGTTCTCGTATGGCCCTGGGGTAAAAACTGTTTTTAAGTCTGTTTGTTCGGGATTTGATCGACCTGTAACGTCGACCAGAGGGCAGATGAACAAACAGACGGTGGCCGGGGTGGGATGGATCTTTTATTATTTTGCCTGCTCTACTGAGGCAGCGTAGGCTGAACAGGTGCTCCAGGGAGGGCAGTGAGCAGCCGATGATCTTCTGGGCCGTCGTGATGACCCTCTGAAGGGCCTTCCTGTCCTTTTCTGAGCAGCTGGCATACCATGTGGTTATACAGTATGCCAGCACACTCTCGATGGAGCAGCGATAGAAGGACAACATGAGCTTCTCCTGCAGGTTGGTTTTCCTGAGGATCCTCAGGAAGTGGAGTCTCTGCTGTGCCTTCTTTACTGTGGTGATGGTGTTGGTAGACCAGGTAAGATCCTCTGCGATGTGGTAAGATCCTCTCCTCTTGAATCCTGACCCTCAGAGGCACCCTTTCTACACAGCGTCATGGAGTAATTCACTGCTGGGGATTGCCAACAGCACACAGATACCTTTTTGAAATACATGGGGCTTCATACCTGCAAGTGTTCAGACTGGATGAACAGGAACAGTCGGGGGAATCAGCAGTGCCCAGTGGTGTTTAGTGGAATACCAAAACAACTCAGTAAAGAACTTGATTAGATTATTTTAAAATAATATTCAACAACTGTTTCTGAGTCAGAACATTGAGAGTGCTCATTGAGAGATAGCTACTTGGCCATCTGAAAAGATTGCAATTTGCCATTTAGCTTAGTTTAGTTTAGTTTGTTTTAGAGATACAGCACAGAAAGAGTCCACACCGACCAGCGATCACCCATACACTAGTTCTATCCTACACACAAGGAACAATTTACACAAGCCAATTAACGTACAAACCTGCATGTCTTTGCAATGTGAGTGAAAACTAGAGCACCTGGAGGCAACCCATGCAGTCACAGGGAGGACATACAAACTCCATACAGACAGCACCCGTAGTCAGGATTGAACCCAGGTCTCTGGCGCAGTGAGGTAACTCTCCCACTGCACTACTGTGATGCCCCTAAATTTAACTCGCCTGGTTTATCTCACCTAAATTTACTAGTCTCCATTAGGCAAAGTGTGAAGAGATGCCGAAGATAGACACAAAAAGCTGGAGTAACTCAGCGGGACAGGCAGCATCTCTGGAGAGAAGGAATAGGTGAAGCTTGAGGTAGAGACCCTTCTTTCTACAGTTTGGAATACACTGGTAATAAAATAACAAATTCACAGGATGATTTGTGGAAGGGGCATAGATCTCAGACCTAAAGTTTTTCTCTCTTGCTGTAATGAGCTTCCTTTTTCTGAAAACCAATAAAATAGTGACATGTTTTCAATAAGGAGTTTCAGAGAAAGTGTGTATAATCCAGTATGTTAGGGTGGTAGTTTTTACACTAGATAGTCAGAATTTTTTTTGTGGGGCAGAGTAGTAGAGAACTTTTATTGATTACATGTCAGAGGCGAAAAATTTAAAGATGATCAGACGCATAAGTGTTTCACGTAGAGTGGTGAATATTTGAAATGAGATTCCCAGTGCCCTAGATAGACACTAACGTTGGAGCAACTCAGTGGGTCAGGCACCATCTCTGGAGAAAACAAATGAGTGGCGTTTCAGGTCCTTCCTCAGATCTTGTCCTTGTCAGGCCAGTGCCCTTGTCCTTCTTGCCAGTAGAGATCACAACTTTCAGAAGTACTGTCAAAGTAATCTTGTTACATACCTGCAGTGTATTTTGTAAGTGGTATGTAGCACAGCCACTTTGTGTTGGTGGTGGATAGCATGAATACTTATGGTGGTGATGGAGTAGCAATCACACTAATTCCTTTTGTCTGGGTTGTGGCAAGCTTGCGTATTATTGCATGCACTCATCCAGGAGGGTGGATCATATTCCTATGCCAAATTCTCCTGCCATGTGTCTTGTAGAGGTCGATAGTCAGGAAGTGAGATGTTTGCTATAGGATACCATTGTAGCCACACAACTTACACACCTGGTTGATTTTACGTACTGTTGAGGATCTCTGTTACTTTCTCCAGTCTTGCATTCTATCTTTGAATGCTTTGCATCCAATCCTTTATTTTTCTCCTCTACCTCTGTTGCAACCCATTAGCCGCTGCAGCACCAATAGCCAGACTTCCCGACTATAAACCCACTGATTCGCACAGCTATCTGGACTACACTTCTTCCCACCCTGTCTCCTGCAAAAAGTCTATCCGCTACTCCCAATTCCTCCGTCTACGCCGCATCTGCGCCCGGGATGAGGTGTTTCAATAGACAATAGACAATAGGTGCAGGAGTAGGCCATTCGGCCCTTTGAGCCAGCACCACCATTCAATGTGATCATGGCTGATCATTCTCAATCACACTAGGGCATCAGAGATGTCCTCATTCTTCAGGAAACGGGGCTTCCCTTCTTCCATTATAGATGAGGCTCTCACTAGGGTCTCTTCTACATCCCGCAGCTCCGCTCTTGCTCCCCCTCCCCCCATTCGTAACAAGGACAGAATCCCCCTCGTTCTCACCTTCTACCCCACCAGCCAATGTATCCAACAAATCATCCGCCAACATTTCCGTCACCTACAACGGGACCCCACCACTGGCCACATCTTCCCATCCCCTCCCCTTTCTGAGTTCCGCAGAGACCGCTCCCTCCATAACACCCTGGTCCACTCGTCCCTTCATACCCAAACCACCCCATCCCCGGGCACTTTCCCCTGCAACCTGAAGAGATGCAACACCTGTCCCTTTACCTCCCCCCTCAACTC
This sequence comes from Rhinoraja longicauda, assembly GCF_053455715.1. NCBI lineage: Eukaryota > Metazoa > Chordata > Chondrichthyes > Rajiformes > Arhynchobatidae > Rhinoraja > Rhinoraja longicauda. Next base: position 82,082,087 of record NC_135953.1, on the reverse strand, counting down.
CATCCAAGGACCCAAACAGTCTTTCCAGGTGAGACAGAGGTTCACCTGCACCTCCTCCAACCTCATCTATTGCATCCGCTGCTCTAGATGTCAACTTCTTTACATCGGTGAAACCAAACGCAGGCTCGGTGATCGTTTCGCTCAACACCTTCGCTCAGTCCGCCTTAACCAACCTGATCTCCCGGTGGCTGAGCACTTCAACTCCCCCTCCCACTCCCAGTCTGACCTTTCTGTCATGGACCTCCTCCAATGCCATAGTGAGGCCCACTGGAAATTGGAGGAACAGCACCTTATATTTCGCTTGGGCAGCTTACAGCCCAGCGGTATGAACATTGACTTCTCCAACTTTAGATAGTTCCTCTGTCCCTCTCTTCCCCTCCCCCTTCCCAGTTCTCCCTCTATCTTCCTGTCTCCACCTATATCCTTCCTTTGTCCCGCCCCCCTGACATCAGTCTGAAGAAGGGTCTTGACCCGAAACATCACCCATTCCTTCTCTCCTGAGATGCTGCCTGACCTGCTGAGTTACTCCTGCATTTTGTGAATAAATCCCTTTATCAGCACAATCACTTCAGTCCATCCCTACCCCAATACCACATTAAAACTGTTTTTGAATCTGTCTTTGGTCTCCAACCCAACTTTTCTGCAGATCCTGCTCTGTATTTGAATCCTTTCTTATTAGAAAAAATAATTGCTTTGCTCAATATTGTTGCATTTGGCATCTTTCTTTTCTCCAGTGAGAAAAAATAAACTCTATATAAAAAAAGCAGCAATATTAGTTAATCTCACACCTTGATTGCATGAACAAGAATCGTTGCATTGAAACTGTACCCAACATCATCGATTAAATGCCAAAGCCAGGACAAAGGGCCTTTAAGGCCAAGATAAGACTCAATATTTTTAAGAACTTGATACTTGAAAGCTACAGATGGTGCTGGAAATATGGTGATTCATTATGTACCGCCTCAGAAGGAATCTACTTTTTTTAATACTACAATAATTTTGCACTATTTGTGCTAATATATAGCATTATTTCACTGATATGCAAAACAAAGCATTTAACTCTATCTAGGTACATGTGACAATAAAGTAACTGTTGAACTATTGAACCAATGTTAACTGTATCATTTATATAAACAGAGAAAAATACATAGGTAGACACAAAATGCTGGAGTAAATCAGCGGGGCAGGCAGCATCTCTGGAGAGAAGGAATGAGTGACGTTTCGGGTCGAGACCCTTCTTCAAACTGGATATAAAGATGGACCAAGCCCCTTTTCAGCATAGAATTCCTATCCTTAGGACCGTATATAGAAAATTCAATGTAAAATTGATTATTCTGAAGTGTCTTCAAACCTCAGTGTCTTATTTCCAAAATGGGCTTCCACATGAATTTTCAAAAACAGAATGCCATATAGAACGGAGATGAGGAAGAACTTTTTCAGTCAGAGAGTGGTGAAGGTGTGGAATTCTCTGCCTCAGAAGGCAGTGGAGGCCAGTTCGTTGGATGCTTTCAAGAGAGAGCTGGATGGAGCTCTTAAGGATAGCGGAGTGAGGGGGTATGGGGAGAAGGCAGGAACGGGGTACTGATTGAGAGTGATCAGCCATGATCGCATTGAATGGCGGTGCTGGCTCGAAGGGCTGAATGGCCTACTCCTGCACCTATTGTCTATTGTCTATTGTCTATTGTTGCATTGACCACTATATTTTGGATCAATTATTGCAATTTCTACTTGTAAATTGTATTCTAAATTGATTTTCTCAACAGTGACTTTACTTTAGACTTTAAAGATACAGCGTGGAAACAGGCCCTTCGGCCCACTGAGTCCACGCCGACCATTGGTCACACCGTCCACTAGCACTATCTTACACACTAGGGACAATTTACATTTTTACCAAAGCCAATCTACCTACAAACCTGTACGTCATTGAAGTGCGGGAGGAAACTGGAGCACCTGGGAAAAAAACCATGTGGTCACAGGGAAAACGAACAATCTCTGTGCAGACAGCATTGTAGTTAGGATCGAACCCGGTTCTCTGGCATTGTAAAGCAGCAACTCTACCTCTGTACCACTGTTGCAGTGGTGAAAGGTAAAATTCTACCATGTTGCCATTTCCACGCTCATCTAATCCAATTTATGAATGCATTAATGGTAACGCCCAGAAATATTTTCATTGTTATGAAACAACTCCCAATTCTTAAGAGCGGGTGGTTCCCCTAACCTTTCCTGAAAATAAAAACCACATCTTTTACTAGCACTTGAATTGCCTGTGGGTCATTCTGCCTAACCATAAATTACCTGGCTGAGATAGAGTTGATCTTTACAGGTGGCAAAACCTTGCGCTCACTGATTGGAGAATAAGGCCCAGAGAGACTTGTAAGGTGCAGGGCGACATGAATCATTAGCTGGAAGTTGAGGCTCCGATGTTGACACCCTCACAGCTGCAGAATTCCCAGGCAGTCCTCCGTTCTCAAATTATTAAAAATATATTTTTGACGATCCAAGGAGCAAAGAAACTTGCGCACAACTATCTCAGAAAATATAACATGAATCAGCCCCTGGGATTGCATTATCTCTATTATGACCTTCACTTGATGTTAAGGGAATGGTGCAGGTTTCCGAAAAGAGGACAGGACTCATCGGGAAAATAAAGTAAAGTTAAGATCGTCCCGCTGAAAATATCACCATGTTGTTAGTTCAATATTTGCAGGTCATTCATCTGCAACACATTCCTAAGCAGTCTGCCCTATTTATACAGTCTCCAGAAGCCTTTAATTTGTATGTTTGATGTAGCCACTGCAGCAACCTGCTAGAATCAGGGACATCAACTCTCACTAAACATTGGAAATACTATTCAGTTGTCTTGGAGGGTTGCCTTTCTGTAACATCGTAATAGAATTGTTATCGTTACTTTTACACTTCAATGTGACCAGCGTAGAATGTGATAGTACAAATACACATGTAGCTTGGCCTGCCAGTTATAATTTGATTGATTGAGTGAAAGATACAATATGGAAACAGGCCCATCGGCTAGGGTTGCTAACTGACCCGTATTAGCCGGGACATCCTGTAGTTCGGGCTAAATTGCTTTGTCCCGCACGGGACCGCCCTTGTCCTGTATTAGGCCCGGGGGGCGCTGTAGGCCCGGACGCTGTAGGCCCCGACACTGTAGGTTTGACGGTGTAGGTTCCGACAGTTTAGGTCCCGACATCTAGGTTTTTCGACATTTTAGCTCCTGACAATCTAGGTCCAGAGGCCTGGGCGCTGCCTAACGGAGGTTGTGTAGCAACCCGCCTCCCGGCCCTGGCTGCCGCCATTGGTGGAGGGGGAGCACGTGGCCGCTGGCTGGGTGAGGTCACGTGGGGTGCGGGGCAGTGACTTCACCTTGTCCCGTATTTGGGAGTGAGATAGTTGGCACCCCTACCTTCAGCCCACCAAGTTTTCACCCACTAACGATCACCAATTCACACAAGTTCTATGTAAACTCACTTTTACATCCAATTCCTACACATGAAAGGCAATTTACAGAGGTCAATTAACCTACAAACCTGCACATCTATGGGATGTGGGAGGAAACCGGAGAATCCAAAGGAAACCCACGCTGTCACAGGGAGAACATGCTCCACACAGATAGCATCTAAGGTCAGGATCGATCCTGGGCCTCTGGTTCTGTGAGATAGAAGCTCTACCAGCTGCACCATGGGCTGCTCTCTAGACATGTGTCATCCACCATATTGCTTGCTACCAATTTAACCACATCATCCTTTAAATATTTTAAAAGTGGCATACAGCTGTACAAAATGAAATGCAAGGGCCGTTTTAGAGGGCAACACTTTTTTTTTTAGTGGCCTAAAATAATCATTTGGAAAACACCCCATGCCATCCACACATCTCACAACATAAGTTATTCACAGTTCACGTGGTCTCCCATACTGTCACTGTACTCATCCAGGCGGCTTACTTCATCTGTAGGAAGGAACTGCAGAAGCTGGTTTATACTGAAGATAGACACAGAGTGTTGGAGTAACTCAGTGGGTCAGGCAGCATCTCTGATTTATCTCTGTTCTGAAGAAGGGTTCCAACCCAAAATGTAACCTGTTGTTTTTCTCCAGAGATGCTGCCTGATCCGCCGAGTTTCTCCAGCACTTTGTGTCTATCTTAACTTACATCATTTGATGCTTACAGGTGTCAAATGAACTGTTGTCGCAGGTTTGCGGCTAGATTTTCCTTGGAGCTACGCAACCAGTTCTAAGGATAATCAGCCAAACATGATGAGTGCCTGAGGGGATTTCGGGAACGGTGAGAGAATTCCCACGATACAGTGGTAAGAGGTTCTAAACGCCCAGCAACAAACACAGGCCTTGATAATGAAATGAGGAAGACAATATAATCATCTTAAAACACCTTTAATTCCTTGATTATCCAGAAATAGTTAACAGTTTTTTGCCAATTAATTGGCACAGTGGCGCATCTGGTAGAGCTGCTGCCTCATGGTGCCAGAGACCCGGGCAGGTCATTGAATCTGACCTCAGGTGCTGGCTGTGTGGAGTTTCCACATTCTCTTTGTGACCACGTGGGTTTCCTCCAAATGCTCCGGTTTCCCACCACGTCCCGAAGATGTGCAAGTTTGTAGGTAGATTGGCCTCTGTAAATTTCTGCTAGAGTGTAGGGTGTGGATGAGCAAGTGGGATAACGTAGAAATGGGGTGGATGGGTGATTGATGTTTGGCGTGGACTCATTGTGGGCCGAAGGACCAGTTTCAATGCCGTATCTCTAAACAATTTATCCTATCAGATTCCCCACTACATTCGCTGGAGATTTACCATCATTGCAATCTCACACACAATTCCACCAGGAGTCCAATGTTAGAGTGCAGTCAGCAAAACTACTACAAGTAGCTGATGCTATTTGCCATTGCCATGCCATTATCAGCTGGCACCACCGAAAAGTTACAAAGCAAAACAAAAACACTGAGCTGAAGGGTGCTGGATGAAGTCTAACTAAATGTGTTTGCTGCAAAACGTCTTGCTCCATTAAGAACATCCCCAATAAGCACAGCTCCCAGCCTGTAGGGAATGATTGACAGCGCGCACTTCTGATAAGAGGTTCTGGCTTAAGTTAAGATAGGCAGTTAGGCGCGTCCTGCAAAAGGAATATTTTCCTTCTGAATTGAATTTGTTCAAATTATATTCTTGAAACACCATCTATTCTGGCAGGATGAGATAATGAACTAATCCAGGTGAAGAACCTTTTACATTAAAGCCATTACTGCTATCACTGCTTCATCAGGAAAAAAATATTTTCATTGGAAAAAACCATGGATTTAATTAAATGTGTATTAAACTGGTTGATGCTGGCCCACATATTGAAATAGACTGAAAATGGCATGTTTCCTGTTTTTTGTAGGCGGTATTACCTTTACTCAAACAATGTAAATTATGGTTCCACATGTCCAAATATCTGTAATGATCACCTCCAGTAGAGCAGATTTTTTGTAGCTGGTACAGATTTTGTACAAAGCCTCGTAACTTTCTAAATATGTGGAACATCACAATTTCTGCACGATACCATGTGATCATCTCCGTTGTTTTTATAATCCAACATCACCATTTGAAATAATAAAAAGCATGAATGATTTACACGCACAATATTCATGCAATATATAAAAATATAGATTTACAGAGCCAAGTATTGCGCTGCTGTCATTATTTGTACAGTTTACTGTTAACATTTTGGTGTGAATGGCTTGCCACTTAGCTAATGGAACACATCTACAGAAGTGGACACAAAGTGCCAGAGTAACTCAGCGGGTCAGGCAGCATCTTTGGAGTACATGGATGGGCAAGATTTTGAATCAGAAGCCTTCTTCTGACTGCATTCTATTGAGATGCAACACAACTTGGTTTAGCAACAGGTCTGCCCAAGACCACGAGGAATTGCAGAGACTTGTGGGCATAGCCTAGTCCATTACACAGACCAGACTTCCCCTCCCATCAACTCTATGAACACCTCATGCTGACCCAGGAAGGAGCCAACAATGACAATTTACATCCTGATCATTCCCACTTCTCCCATCAGGAAGAAGAAACAAAACTGTGAAAGCACGTACCACCAGATTCAGGAATAGCTTCTTCCTCACTGTTAACAGAACTGTCCTCTCATTAGGTAAGGGTGTGATCTCAATCACGCAGCCTATCTTATAGTGGCCAATGCACATTTTTAATCTGAACTGGCTCTGCAGCTGCAACACCTTCACGCTGTATTCTCTTATTTTTCACTTTACAGTACCTCTTGTACTTGTGCATGGTTTGATTGTACTCATGTATCGCATGATTTGGAAACACAAGAAACTGACGATGCTGGTATCTTGAGTAAGAAACAAACAGCTGGAGGAACTAAATGGGTCAGGATTCATCTGCGGAGAGGGTGGACAGACCACATTTTGGGTTGCTGGGGTAGTGGGTGGAGAAAGCTGGAAGAGAGAGGTAGGGGTGGGGAAAAGCCTGGCAAGTGACAAGTGGCTTCAGCTGAGGGGGAGTGATAGGCAGAGGAGTGGAGTAAGTGACAATGGCTTGAAGTGAAAAGGAGTAAAAAAGATGTCAGGTGGGGAGGAGAGAAAGATGAGGAGAGAAATGTAAAGCCAGAGGGATGTGTATACATGAAGTGGACAGTGGGAGGGAGGGAGGGGGAAGCTGGAAGAAGGTTAAAAAGGAAACGGGGCTCAGGGATGGGGGTGAGTGGATGGAGAGGGCCAAAGGGCAAGGTGATGGAGTAGTGGGAGATAGCGGGTGAAATGGATGAGGACTGCCCTGGCAGACCCATTGTTCCCACCTGCCTGTTCCTGACCCACCAAACATCTCCAGAAACCTCGATTCCATCTTGTTGCCCCTTGTCCAGTCCCTTCTGACCTACGTCTGAGGCACCTCATATGCTCTTCACCACTTCAATAACTTCTAATTTCTACACCCCCATCCCCTCATCTTTACTGTGGACATCCTGTCCCTTTATACCTTCATTCTACATCAGTAAATCTCAGGGAACTCAGGTACTTTCTGGTTATTTCCAAACTGCCATTCCTGTCAAAAGTCCTTGAAAAGGTAATTCTAAACCAACTACTGCCTTACCTACACCAAAATACCATCCTGGAAAGTTTCCAGTCAGGTTTCAGGGCCCACCACAGCACAGATTCTGCCTTGTTGAAGGTACACAACGACCTGCTTCTCGCCATCGACACCGGCGACTGTGCAATCTTGCTCCTTCTCGACCTCAGCGCAGCGTTCGATACAGTGGACCGCACCATCCTAATTGACCGTCTCCTGTACGGGGTTGGCGTTGATGGCACTGCCCTGAGCTGGTTTGTTTCCTACCTCAAAAACAGGAGTTTCTCGATCAACATAGGCAATTATTCCTCTGCTCCAGCTAGCCTCTCCTGCGGAGTTCCACAAGGCTCTATCCTAGGCCCCATTCTCTTCTCTCTGTACATGCTCCCCCTCGGCCAAATCATTCAAAGGCACGGCATTTCTTTCCACTGCTATGCCGATGACACACAGCTTTATCTCCCCCTGAAACCCAACAACCGGTCAAATTTAATCAGCCTCATGCACTGATGTTGGATGGCACAGAACTTCCTTCAACTTAACGAGAGCAAGTCTGAGGTCATCCTATCCCCCCCCCGACTCCATCAAAACGATAACAGGCAGCCTTGGAAGCCTATCCTCGCTAGTCAAACCGCATGTCAAAAACCTTGGCGTGATATTTGACTCTGCATTAAAGTTTGACAAGCAAGTCAACGCTGTGGTAAAAGCCACCTTCTTCCAGCTTCGTACCATAGCTAAAATCAAACCATTCCTCCAATTTGACGACCTTGAAAAAATAATCCACGCATTCATTGCCTCCCACCTAGACTACTACAACTCCATATACACTGGGATCAGCCAATCATCCCTGTCCCGCCTGCAATTGGTCCAAAACACCGCAGCGAGACTCCTGACGGGTACCTGTAAAAGGGAGCACATCACCCTGATTCTGGCCTCTCTCCACTGGCTCCCAGTACAGTACAGAATCAACTTCAAGCTCCTCCTATTCGCATACAAAGCCCTAAACGGGCTTGCCCCCCCTCCCCCCTCATATAAAAATTCTTCTAACCCACCGCTCTATCTCCAGGTCCCTCAGGTCGGCCGACTTAGGGCTACTGACTATCCCGCGGTCTAGGCTTATGCTCAGGGGTGACCGCGCTTTTGCGGTTGCAGCTCCTAGACTGTGGAACAGCATCCCTCTCCCCATCAGAACTGCCCCCTCCATCGACTCTATTCCCTAGCGTTTGAGGCCCTCTGAGGGGGCGCTGTGAACTGTCTATGTATGTGTTGTTATGTTTGTGTGCTATTGTATGTTCTTTTTTAGTACCTGCACTGATGTACAGCACTTTGGTCATCGTGGGTTGTTTTTAAATGTGCTATACAAATAAAATTGACTTGACTAGACTTGACTTAGTTCCCTTGATTGGCAGCTAATCAGTTCCCCTCAGTTAACACTTCTCTTTGGACTTCACTTGCTTTCTTCAAGTCAAACAAGTAGCCTTGGGCAGTCGCATGGGCCCTGACTATGTCTTTGTGTTGCTAACATTGAACAGTCCTTGCTCTCAAAGTACCCTGGAATCATTCCCAAACTGTTTCTTGACTATATGGACGACTACATCAGCACTACATGCTATACATGTGCAGAACTCATTCATTTGATCAACTTTAGGACTAATTTTCACCCTGCTCTCAAATTCACTTGGACAATGTCTGGCACCTCTCTCCCCTTTCTTGATCTCTCTCTTACATCCAAAGGCACTGCCAGTGCATACATGACAAAACCCAAAATATTGACCAAAATGTAACAATGTGTTCAGAATTTTCAAAATAAAGTAATCATATTCATGTTATATCAATGGCTATATTTCAAAAATCATCATTTGTCCTGAAGGATGTCAGGACGTCCAATGGATTTGAAAAGAGCTTTGTGAAAAAAATATTCTCCTCTTTCAACATGAATAATTACAAATGCTATGAAGTTCTCGAGTTGTAATTTCAGCAAATATTTTAGGATCACCTTCATCAATGCCCTTTGGTTCTAACCCTAGGATTCAAGGTAATTGGTGGGGGGGAATTCAATGAGTATGGTATGGTACTGTTTTTGTCATATGTAAAGTGAAATTCATTTTTGTATAGAGTTCAAATGTATCACTATATATATGCACATTGATACATATTAGATACGCCTCTCAGATACAGTACAAGTGTGCAGCAGTAGTACACTGAGACAGTATACAAAGTCATCAGTTTGCCGCCATTTTCAAGTCCCTGTTGTTGTAAGTGCAGAGATCTTGATCTGACCATGAAGTTCTGTTGTCCTGGCAGCGTTGCAGGGTCAGCCTGGCCAAGAGTGACCTTGCTGTCCTCCTCCGTTGCCCAACCACTGCATCCTCATCTGGTCCCCGTGCTCGGCCTGTTGAAGCGGCGCCCGGTCCAGTCGAGCCCCAGGGAGGTGCAGGGTCTCCAGCGGCCTGCTCCCCCATCGAGTATGTGCACTCCCTCCCGCAGCCGGTCTGCTTTCCGGCCCTCAAGGTGGGTTCCTGTGGGTCCTCAATCCACAGAGATCGAGCAGGACCTTCCACGAGGGTTCTGGACTGCACACAGGTCCCCCATCCATGGCGGGCGAGTCCCCAGTCCGTGGCGGGCGGGCTAGGCCTACTGGGTGGGTCCTGCTCTGCGACGTGGGTCCTTCGGCGTGGCGGGCGAGTTAGGCCAACCGGGGAGTCCCCAGTCTCCCACGGGTGAGGTGGACCTTTCCGGCAGATCCTCAGTCTACGGGCCGCGGCGAGCCCCGTTCTGCTGGCGGCCACCCCCCCCACCCCGCTCCAGCACGGCTGTGCAGCGCTCATGAGTGCAAGCGGGGTGGAGGGGCTGCTGGAAACAGCACATCATATTTCACTTGGGCAGCTTACAACCCAACGGTATGAATATTGAATTCTCCAATTTTAAGCGATACTCCCTCCCCCCTCGCTCTTCCCTTGCTCCACCCCCTTCTGCACTCTGTTCTCTCACTATCTCACCTCTCCTCACTCCCACTGCCCCTCGCCGCCTATAGCTTTAGATTTCACACCTCTTCTTTCCTTATCTGACACCCTTTTGTCACCTTTGCATCACTAGTCCACCCATCTGCCAATCAATCATTCCTCACCTGTATACACCTACCACTTAAAAAAGACACAAAATGCTGGGGTAACTCAGCAGGTCAGATGGCGTTGGTGACATTTTGGGTCAGGACCCTGATGAAGACTTCTGCCTGTCATTTGCCAAAGTTTGTCCCACCCTCATCTCTTTTCCAGGTTTCTACCGCAATCTGTCTGTAGATGGGTCATGACCCAAAATGTCGTCATTTATTCCCTCCATCGATGCTGTCTGATCAACTGAGTTACTCCAGCACTTTGTGTTTTTTTCTCAATACTTTTAACTTTGGTTAAACCACAATACTTTGTCCAACCAGGCCACCAGTTAAAAATGATTGTCACGTTCTGGTCAGATACCTGGAACTGATTTACATTTTTGAAGCAGGATCCTGCTGATATTATGTGGAAACAAGGAACTCACGATGCTGGTTTATTCCAAAGATAGACACAAAGTGCTGGAGTAACTCAGCAGGTCAGGCAGCATCTCTGGAGAAAAGGGATATGTGACGCTTCGGGTCAGGACTCAACTTCAATCCCTATTGACATTAAGCAGGTCTCCTTGACACCACCTCAGAAGAACAGGTTTAGAGAGATGACAGTGTGAACTGAGCAGAATTTTGCAGGTAAATCTCCTAGGCAATTTAAACTGGCCACCTGCCAGTCACCAAGATTAAATTCTCCTTGATATTTGTCTGGTGTTGAGGGCATATGCAAGGTTTAATTTCTTTTACAGATTGAAATGTGAATTTATATGTAAAATATGTAAAATATCTGTGAATACTGCATTGGCTAATATTTAAGACTTTGTAATTGTAATTCAATGACAGCTCAGATTACTTTAGAAAAACAGCCCAAACTGCTCCTTAGAAGTGTGAATAATTAAAGTCAATGCCGTGCCAAAGAAGTAACATTAGGGAGAATGATTAAAAGATTGATCAGTGAAAAAAGGTTTGCGGAAGGAATATTAAAAGAGAAGAGAGATGTGGAGGAATCTACCTTTTCTAAAAGGGCCCCATTAAAGTTCGGCAGGTGTTTTGCCACAAACTCAGAAAATAAACAGGTTTAGTGAGACTGCAGTGTAAATTGAACAGGCCAGGAGAGGTGAAGGTCATCTATTCTCTCCATAGACACTAAAGCTAATTTTGTGTTTCCAGATCTTTCTGGTTCTATTCAAACGATGGAAACTGTTTTTCAATAAACATTCAGTTAGAACTCCTGTTTCAACTGAATACCGCAATACTGGCTGCGGATCATGAATGGAAATGTTTAACTTGATCCAAGACAAATTATTTAACAAACATCCATTTCTACCCAGCACAGAATTTTTAATAGAGCTGGGCATTTTGAAAGGCATGTTGGAATGAGACTCAGAAGGGCAGGACAAAAAAATTCCAAGGAGATTGCAACAAGCAGGTAATAAGCTATTTGACTTAAGTGCTGTGGCCTGAAGCAAACAGGCAGTGTCATGGCACCATAACGTGTTATAGTCTTGTGCTTAGTCAAATTAAATACATTAACTGCTT